>NC_081569.1:83618471-83632783 GCF_022355385.1 Mustela nigripes
TTGTTTGTCCTGGAAGTTTTTTATCTCTCCTTCTATTTTCAATGATAGCCTAGCTGGATATAGTATTCTTGGCTGCATATTTTTCTTGTTTAGTGCTCTGAATATATCATGCCAGTTCTTTCTGGCCTGCCAGGTCTCTGTGGATAAGTCTGCTGCCAGTCTAATATTTTTACCATTGTATGTTACAGACTTCTTTTCCTGGGCTGCTTTCAGGATTTTCTCTTTGTTGCTAAGACTTGTAAATTTTACTATCAGGTGACTGGGTGTGGACCTGTTCTTGTTGATTTTGGTCAGGGGGGTGTTCTCTGCACCTCCTGGATTTTGATGCTTGTTCCCTTTGCCATATTAGGGAAATTCTCTCCAATAATTCTCTCCAGTATACCTTCTGCTCCCCTCTCTATTTCTTCTTCTTCTGGAATCCCAATTATTCTAATGTTGTTTCATCTTATGGTGTCACTTATCTCTCGAATTCTCTCTTCTTGGTCCAGTAGCTCTTTGTCCCTCTCTTGCTCAGCTTCTTTATTCTGTCATTTTTCTTCCATATCACTAATTCTTTCTTCTGCCTCATTTATCCTAGCAGTAAGAGCCTTTATTTTTTATTGCACCTCTTTAATAGCTTTTTAAATTTCAACTTGGTTAGATTTTAGTTCTTTTATTTCTCCAGAAAGGGCTTTTATCTCTCCAGAGAGGGTTTCTCTAATATCTTCCATGCCTTTTTCAAGCCCGGCTAGAACCTTGAGAATCCTCATTCTGAACTCTAGATCTGACATATTACCAATATCTGTATTGATTAGGTTCCTAGCTTTTGGTACTGCCTCTTGTTCTCTTTTTTTTTTTTTTTTTTTGGTTTTTATGCCTTGTCATTTTGTCCAGATGAGTATATGAAGGAGTAAATAAAATACTAAAAGGGTGGCAAAGACCCCAGGAAAATGTGCTCTAACCATATCAGAAGAGACCTCAAATTGTGGTGGGGAGAAAGGGGATTAAAAAAAAGTTCAGAAAAGAAAAAAAAAATTAAAAAAAGAAAACAAAGAAAAAATATGATAAAGAAACATATATATATATTAGATAAACTAGTTAAAAAACATTAAAAAGAAAAGGGTAAAAGTTAAAAAAAATTTAGCAGAAGAAAAAAAATAAATTAACAGCAAGACTGAAGAATCAGGGGAGAAAGCCATGAGTTCCGTGTTTTGCTTTCTCCTCCTCTGGAATTCCGCTGCTCTCCTTGATAGGTGAACTTGGTCTTGGCTGGATTTCTTCTTGATCTTCTGGGGGAGGGGCCTGTTGTAGTGATTCTCAAGTGTATTGTCTGAGGCAGAATTGCACCGCCCGTACCAGGGGCCTAGCTAAGTAATCCGCTCGGGTTCGCTTTGGGGTTTTGTTCCCTGAATGCTTTCAGTAGAGTTCGGAGGACAGGAGTGAAAATGGTGGCGTCCCAATCTCCAGCCCAGAGGAGCCAAGAGCTCGGGCCCCACTCCTCAGTGTGCCCTCAGAGAAGAGCGCCCAATCACTCCTGTCTCCCTGGCCTCCAGCCGCACTCCGAGCTCACCCAGGCTGTGACCGGTTCAAGGTAACCCCCAGCTGAGAGCTCACTCTTCAGCTCTGTCTCTGTAGCCGGCTGCCCTGGTCTAATACCTGCAAGCTCTGCGACACTCAGACCGCGCCCCCCATCCTTCTGTGACCCCGCGGGTCCTGGGGCCACGCTGACCCTGCGAGGGCTTTACCCTGGTTTAGCCTCTG
Source organism: Mustela nigripes (assembly GCF_022355385.1). Taxonomy (NCBI): domain Eukaryota; kingdom Metazoa; phylum Chordata; class Mammalia; order Carnivora; family Mustelidae; genus Mustela; species Mustela nigripes. Next base: position 83,620,212 of record NC_081569.1, read on the forward strand.
GAGCGATGTCCCTCAGTGAAGCAGACTTTTAAAAGTCCTGATTTGGTGCTCCATTGCTTGCCTGGAGCCAGTTTCTTCCCCCACGGTCTGTCTTCCCATCACTTTGGATTCACTTCTCCACAGGTCCTACCTTTCAGAAAGTGGTCAATTTTCTATTTCTAGAATTGCTGTTCTTCTCTTCCATCTCCTGTTGGATTTGTAGGTGGTTGCAATGGTTTGATAAGCTATCTAGCTGATCTCCTGCTATCTGATGTAGTCTCAGCCTGCTACTTCTCCGCCATCTTCACTCCCCTGAGGATATACCCAGCATAGTCACTTTCTAATAAGATCTTCTACAAATCAACAAAAATAAGTTTATTTGTGCACACATTCAGTTTGATAAATATTAAGTGACTGTTACGTGGTTCTGGAAATGGCCAAATGGCTTGCCCTTGAGAAAACTCACAACCTAAAAGTGATAAAACATACACAAATGGGGGGAGGGCAGGCATATTAACACCATAAGTGAGATGTAGATAAGGAGATTAAAGAAAGAGTTCATGAACAAAGTGACATTTGAGATGAACTTCATCAGGCAGAGTTAGTGGGGAGAGTACTCTAAGCAGAGGCAGTATTTTGAGTCATGAGTGTTTAGCGGCAGAAAATACAGGCATAGTTGAAGAGTAGCGAGTAGACCACTAGTAGCTGGAGCATAGCTTACTTGCTTGGTAATAGCAGGACACGAAGTCAGAAAGGTTGGTTGTGGTCCTGGTTTGAAGCACCTTAAATATCATATTGTGAAGGATTCCATCATTCAATAGCTAGCTTGGGGATCAGTGGTAAATAAAAACAGGCATGATCATTGCCCCCATGGAGTTTAGAGCCTGATGTTATTATAATCCTAGAAATACATGTACAACTGCATTTGTCATAAATGGTACCAACCAACCAAACAAACAAAAGTACATGGTGCTACGAAGATATTTAAGAAAAAAACTTGAGCTAGACAAGGAGATTAGGAAAGGTTTTCTTGAAGACATGGCAAATGAGTTGAGATGAGAGGGATGTCAACTAGGTAAAGAAAGATAACAAAGAAGGATGGAAAGTGGATTTGGGGTAGAGAGAGTAGCATGTGCAAATGCCTTTAGTAGGGAGGCAGCTGGGTAATGGAAAAGGCAAGTATGAGAGACTGACAGGTCAGAATGGTAGGAGCAGAAAGGGTCCAGACCTTGTAGACTTTACGGACTTGGATATTTGTCCTAAGAGTGATCGAAAGCAGGGAATTGACATAATCCAGTTTTCATTTTAAAAGTATAATTCTGGCTGTAATGTGGAAAGTAAGTCAGTGACTTTCAGTCAAGATGGTTCCGTAAATTCACACTTTGATATACGACGTCTGTACCAAATATGTATCAATGATAGATGAGCTATAGAAACTGCAAACCAAAAGGATATTGCCAAGCTCAAAAACAATGCAAAACACAAGTGAACTCTTGAGTAGTTGAAACCAGAGGCCTACTTAGCTCTGAGTCCTAGAATAGGCATGGAGGCAGGGATTTCAACTGCTTTGTGGTAGTAAAGATTAAAAGTGTGCCAGGTGAGATAGGACAAAGTCAGATTTATTGTTTAAAGCTGGAGCAAGAGTAAGCCTTCTCAAAATGGCAGCACATCTGAGGTGAGGGAAAAACAAAACAAAACAAAAACCTTTTAACTACCATTTGAAGTTAATGCACTATAACAAGTTACAAGCCCAGGGTTGAAGACAGAAGAAATAGTCTTACAACCCACCAGTGACAGGATCTGTGATATTCCTATCACCTCAGGAACTAGGAAGACTAGTAATTCCAAAACTTTTAGGTAGGGATAGGATCGATATAATGGAAGTTAAGAACAGAGAGAATGTATAAGAGAGAAAGAACAAACAAAAACTCTTAACTTAAAATGAAAATGAATATACAAACTGAAAGTCCAAAGTGTGAGGAAATTTAAGGCTAAAAAAGAAAACCAACAAAACACACATTCACGGATCAAATTAATTCATTGAAGGTTCAAGTATTTTAAAGTATGTTTAGGGGCACCTGGATGGCTCAGTCAGTTAAGAATCTCACTCTTGATTTTGGCTGAGGTCATGATCTTAGGATCGTAAGATTGAGGCTGGTGTAGGGCTCCATGCTAGTGTGGTTCTGCTTAAGGTTCTTTCTCTCTTTCCATCTCCCCCTACCCCAGGCTCTCATTCTTTAGAGCTCTCTCTCAAAAAAATAAAAGTATGTTTTATATGCTCAGATTCAAATAAATTATTCCATTTAAGGCAAGCAAGGAAATATGAAACAAAAAACAGGCAGAAGTAAAACAAGAACCAGATGGATGTTTGAAAGAATCAGTTAAAACTCTTGAATGAAAAATAGTCATTGAAATAATTCAGTAGACATTATAAATTCTAGACTGGCCACAGTGATAGAGTTCATTAATTGGAAGTTGGTACTGAGAAACTCACCCAGAGTTAAGCACAGAGAAGATAAATTTAGATAGGGAGAGACCAGTTGGAAATGGATGAATCTTCAAATATTTAGAAAATAAAACTGGGAGAATTTGATATTGAATTGGATAGGGGCTTGTGAATTGGAGAACATGATTAAGGATGACGCCAGGGTGTGAATTTGTTTAACAGGTTGGAAGGTGATGCCCTTTACTGAGAGATTGGAAGGGGTTTGGAAGGAAAATCATGAGTCTGGTTTTGGATGTGTTGAGTTTGATTCCTCCAGGATATTCAAAGGGAGCTACCTAATAGATAGTCCGGCATATAGCCCTAGAGTTCAGAAGAGAGGTCTGGGAAGGATATAGAAATTTTTAACTCAAATGCCTGTGGGTGATAATTGAAATCATATGGAAGGAGAAAGACATTCTAAGACAGAGCTTTAAGGACTTCAATACATAACTCTGTGTAGAAGAGGATAAGCTTGCCAGAGGACATGGAGAAGTGCCAGCAGAGATGGGAGGTAAACTAGAAGAGTTATGTTATGTTATGGCAGCCAAGGGAAGGCTGAGGTAGCCAAGGAAAGAGAATGTTTCAAAAGGCAGGCAGAGATTAATATTGTCAAATATTACACAACTATCATGAGGAGTGAGGATCAGGAAATATTATTGAATATAGTGAAAAGGAGATGATTGGTTGACTGTAGAGTGAGCTATAGAAGTGGAGGGAAGGGACAAACAGCCAAATGGAGTAGCTTGAGGGTTGTATAGGAAAAACACACTGCGTGTTTCTCCTTTTTCACTCACATAGAACATTCCACACTTAAATTCTGACAACAGATGTGTGTTTTTCACACATCAAGCAGTTATCTGTGATATCAGCTGGTTGGCCTATAATTGAATTAAGTTTTTGACATTAACTGGAGTTAGTGCAGACTCCATAGGTTAAGGGCTCTGCCCCACAGGACTTTGCATCTCCCTCAGACCCCAGTTGTAAGTCCCAGGTTGTCACCTGCTCTTCTGACTGATCAGCTGTAAATCGGAGGTTCCCATGACCCCTCCTTGAGTGTCATCATTTGCTAGAATGGCTCTCAGAACTCAAGGAAACACTTATTTATGATTACTGATTTATTATATAATAAAAGATAAGATAAAGAATACAGATGAACAGCCAGATGAGGAGCTACAGAAGCCAGCAGGAGCTTCCATACAAGAGGAGTTGGGGTGTGTGCCATGCTCCTGGCATGTAGGCAGGAGCCTACCTAGAGCTTCTAGAGCAACCTAGAAGCTCTCCAAATCCTATCTGTTAGGAATTGTATGGAGGCTTCATCATGTAGGCACGATCATTGACTCAATTCCCAACCCCTCTTCCTTTCCTGGAGGATCTGCGTGCTGGGGCTGAAAGTTCCAAGCTTCTAATCATGGCTTGGTCTTTCTGGTGGTGACCAACCCCCATGCTAAAGCTACCCAGGAGCCCACCAAGAGTCACCTCATTAGAACAAAAGAAGAACAAAAGACACTCCTGTCACCTAGGAAATGCCAAGGGTTTAGGAGCTCTGTGCCAGGAACTGGGACAGTAACTGATATGTATTCCTTCCATTATTTCACAAGGAGTAAACGAAATTAAGACAGGAAGCAGGGAGGATAAAACTGGGCAGTATCTGAAAGGGGATAAATTGAATGGACAAGTGGGAGACGATCCAGATTGGGGTTGAAGCTGACTATGTACAGGAAAAGGAATGAATGATAGTGTATTCAAGAACGTGGAAAACAACAGGATCCAAAGCGTAGAGAGTGGAATAACCCAAAACAGCAAGTGTGGAGGGAAGGAGATGCAGCTCTTTTCCAACAGAGGGTATACTGTTTGTCTATGGAACTTTTTTCACAGAGCATTTTGAAGGACATATTATTCAAAATACACTTGGGGAATTTTTGCCTTAAAATGTAACTGTCTTCAGAACTTTCTAAGTCATCAAGTACTATTCACTTGTTATATGAGAAGCTATAACAGATATTCAGAATTAATGTTTTTAATGCTTTTTAATCCTGGACTCCTTTTAGAATAAATTAAAGGTAACTTTAGATAGTAAATGTTCTTTACACTTTCTTAAGATTAGTCTGTAAGAGCAAAGAAATTGTATTAATGTAGTTTTAAGCTTTATTTAATTTTGCTTGACCTTGCTACTAATAACACCTACATTTTAGTATAAGGGTGTTCTTCTGATAGGCTTGATCATTTTATTACTGTGTTGAGGCAAAAAAAAAAAAAAAAAAAAAAAAAAAGAAGAAGAAGAAGAAAAGAAAAAGAAAGAAAGAAAGAAAAATCTGAAAATTAAGCAAGAACATCCTAAGGTTTTTTATTGAATTGGTTAATTAAATTCAGAACTATTAAGTATGTAGACCTTGTATGGTTTCTTGAGCTTTGTATTTCACAAATGGTATCTGTTATCTCCTTTAATCTGCAACCACAAAAAACTTCCTGCAGAGAAAGAGCTTATATTTTTAGGTAATACTCTGTTTACTTACCTTTCTCCTTTTAAATTTTTTTTCTTCCACTTTAACATTTCTCAAAGGTGATACTCATGTCACATGGTAATGTTACTGGAAAATCATGTTGCAAGATTTGTGAAAGAAATGAGAAAATGAAGAATTTCACATATACTAGGAACTGTTTGAGTCCTTTATATGCATTATCTCATTTAGTCCTCACGACAGTCTTAGAAGGTATTATTTTCATCTTGCAGGTATAGAAACGAAGGGTTAGAAAAGCCAAGAAACTTGTCCCTGAAACATTTACAGCTAGTAAATGTCAGAATTGAGATTCAAACCTAGGCTCTCTTACACCAGAGGCTTAGCTTAAGGATGCTGTATTTTATTCTCTCTCTGTGGATCTTGCCAGCTTTCCATACATTTGCTCTATTAAGAGAGAAAAGCAGCTTCAGCAGTGAAAGGAAAGCCATCAATGGTATTTGTTTATTTATTTATTTATTCAAAAGATTTTATTTATTTATTTGTCAGGAAGAGAGATAGAGAAAGCATGCAAGCAGGCAGAGAGGCAGGCAGAGGCAGAGAGAGAGGCAGGCTCCCTGCTGAGCAAGGAACCTCATGCCGGACTCCATCCTAGGGTCCTGGGATCATGACCTGAGCTGAAGGCAGCGGCTTAACCCACTGAGCCACCCAGGTGTCCCGGTATTCGTTTATTTAATTAGGTATTGAAGTGATCTTGAAATAGAAGATGTTCTCAGTCTACCAAACAGTTGAGACTTGTAACATCAGCATAGTTTTGTGCCTTTGTATGTGAAGCTCCTTTAGTCTAGGTAATTTCTTCTTGCCCTTCAGGGCATGGCTTGGGAATCCTCTCCAGGAAGTCTCCCCTTACCCCCTTCCCCACATTCCTTACCTTCTCCTAGAGGTCCTCATGGGTCCAGGCACTTGGCCCCTTATGCATGCTCTCTGGACACCCTTCTCTCATCTCTGGCCCTATCACCAGTCACACGATTGCAATGATCTAAGCTCCTTGATAAGCAGGGACTGTGCTTTTTAGAAATTTCGACAACCAGTACAGTGTCTGGCATATAGTAGGTATATGAAAAAGGTTGAGTGAATGTTTGACCCAAAGTGTATTTTTAGACTTGTGGAATGTGTGATGGCTGTGATAGTGGCGCATAGGACACACAGTGTCCTTTTGTTTGGTTCTTCAATCTTTCTGGTGAATAAGGAGTGTTTTTCATATCCCTGAAGCCTTCAAGTCATCAGAGGGGAGAGGACTGAGGGAACACTGTTAGTGAATTCCCTGAGTAGAACAGAGGACAATGGTGTTTCGCTTCCTTCCCTCCCCAGTGAGGAGGCAGCGACGCTACAGAGAGTCAGGGGGAAGAGAGTGGCGCTCGCATGAAACCTGAGTCCTATCAATAAGCTTACTGTTTACTGGTTAGGACCTCTGATTTAAGTTTTGGCCAGGCCTTCACTGTTCAGCCCATATCTATTTTATACAACTTTATATTCCAACCCACCGGCAGCAGGTTTAAACTTTATAAGTCAAGGAAATGGCTCATTCCTAAGTGTTCACCCCTAACCTGAAACCAATGTCTTATTCTCCATCACAAGTGTGTAGACTAGCAGCATTGTCATACATCAGATGGCAGGAAAACAGCACATCATCCCCATCACCACTGTTTTTTGACTAGATGACCAAAAGTAAGACAGTGAGCTGCTCTGGGCCTCATTCATCTCCTTTCTAAAGTGAAAGTCCCAAGTTTTTATGTTCATTAGACCATAGAACTAACTTTGATTATCTCTCAAGGTCCGTTCCATTTCTATTTTAAGTTGTCTAATTTGTGTCATTTATTTAGCAGTGTCCCAGTGCAGCCCACTGAGAAAGTTAATTAGAAGTTTTCTTTTGCCATTTCTTTTTGACATTTGCCATTTGTCATTCAGCAGTCTTGAAATTCTAACCCGTGAATTTATTGCATTCAATTTGTTGATTTTTAACTCCAAAAGTTTCCTGATAGTTGATATTATCACGTGGCATCTTCTCTTTTTGAGTTTCTCTTCCCAAGGTGGTGATGTTTCTTTTCTTTTATTTTTTTCTCTATCTCTCTGTCAAATAAATAAATAAAGTCTTTAAAAGGTAAAAATAAAAAATAAAAACCCTACTTCCTGGAGGCAGAAATCAGATAACAAAAGTCAAGAACTGCAGTAGTCAGAAGAAAGTATCTTCTTCAGTATTACTGTGAATACATTAATCGTTCATTGTCCTGTTCTCCACCAACAAAAAAACCGCAAAGTTACATTTTAACAGCAGGAGTATCTGGAGCAGGCCTCCTAACCTCTGGTTTAACCCTTATGCTATTCTAGGCTGATACAACCCTCCTGCTTGCTTTTTTTCCCCCAGTGTTTTATTATGAATTTTTTTTTAAGATTTTATTTATTTATTTGACAGAGATCACAAGGAGGCAGAGAGGCAGAGAGAGGGGGAGGAGGAAGCAGGCTCCCTGCCGAGCACAGAGCCGGATGTGGGGCTCGATCCCAGGACCCTGGGATCATGACCTGAGCCAAAGGCAGAGGCTTTAAACCACTGAGCCACCCAGGCACCCCTATGAAATATTTTTAAAATAAATAAAAGTTTAAAGAATTTACAGTGAACACCTATACACCCCTCTCCCTGATTCTTCCATTAACATTTTATGGAACTTGTTTTATCAGCTGTTTTTCTATGAATTCATTAATTCATGTGGATTTTTTAATGTATTTCAAAGTCAATGGTAGATATTTATACCTATTCTTTTTTTTTTCTTTTTTAAGATTTTATTTTTATTTATTCATTTGACCAAGAAAGACATAGTAAGAAAGGGAACACAAGCAGGGGGAGTGAGTGAGGGAGTAGCAGGCTTTCTGCTGAGCAGGGAGCCCCATGTGGGACTTGATTCCAGGACCCTAGGATCATGACCTGAGCTGAAAGCTGGCACTTAATGACTGAGCTACCCAGGTGCCCCAACCTATTCTCTTTTGATCAGTGTTTCAGTTTTTGCCAAAACTGGTGGACTCAACCCACAGGCATGACCGCTTCTGACTAACTCATGTAGTTCTTAATCCATATCGCCAGCCTTATTAGTATAGTGCTATCAGCCTGTACAGAGTGGTCTTCACAGAATAGACCAGTGACATTCTAGAATAACATTCTAGATCAGCACTGTCCAATAGAAATATGTTAGATCAAATCTAGTAGCCACATTAAAAAATTAAACCGGTGAAATAACATTAAATCTTAGTTAACCCAGCATGTCCAAAATTTTATCATCTCAACATGTAATATTTTTTGAATTATTGATGAAATAGTTTGTATTTTATGTCAATAGTGATTTTCATAGAAATCCAGTATATCTCAAGTCTAATTAGTTATATTTCAGGTGCTCAATAGTAATATGTAGTTAATAGCTACCATATTGGGACAGGATAGTTCTAGACTTTCGAACTTCAGGAGTACATCTCTTCTCATAAATGTCTAATGCCTGAATATGACGACTTGGCAGTCAATTGCCTAATGAATACAAAAGAAGCAGTGGTATTTAGGGATGCCAGGGCAGCTCAGTCAGTTAATTAAGCATCTGCTTTGGGCTCAGTCATGATCCCAGGGTCCTGAGATCAATCCCAACATTGGGCTCCCTGCTCATTGGGAGTCTGCTTCTCCTTCTCCCCCTCCCCTGCCCCACTTTTGCTCTCTCAAATAAATGAATAAACACTTAAAAAAAAAAAAGAAGAAGTAGCGGTATTTTTCAAAGCAGGCCCTAAATATACCTTTTCATGTTGAGGTCATTTTTATTCTTCGTTCCCTTGTCAGAAACTTTTTAGTCTCCCTATTACCCCCTTACTGATTTCCCTTGATTTCTTGGCATCAATACTTAGAGTTAAATTACATTCCCTATGGCAAGATTTAGTATATTTTATTACTTTTCTGCTACTCTCCTTCTAGTTTAATGCTGTACCAGTTTTTCTTCTCCCATTTTGCTAGAGCAGTCTTTCTAAAAAGTAAAAAACACATGCTAGAGTTAAAATAGTCACCAACATAGAATTATAAAATTGAAAAATTAATTAATGGTGAAATTATTCCTGTATCCTGATTGTGGTATTGATTAAAACTCATAGAACTGCATATGTACATGTGTGCATACACATACTCACACTCAAACTCACAAATGGAAAAAAGGAAGTTGATTAGGTGTTAGGGAGTTTTAACGAGAAGAAAGGCTTTTGGCTGAATAACTAGAGCAATGTTCCTATTTATAAGGTATAAATTGAGTTTCCATTATTTGTCAGAAGATATCTATATTCTGTCATTTTTCACTAAAAAAAAATATTTAGTTTTGAGTAATGAAGATGCTTCATCTCATTCTCTGCTTTCAATTGGTGTATTTCATCCAGAAAACAGGTGAGGAAAAGTTAAATTTATATAAAACAAATCTGATTTCAGATATATCTGAGGTTTTTATTTTTAACATTTAGCTCTCAGTTCCAAGTCTTGACTAGCCCATAGAGAAGATTTAGACTGGGAAGTCAGCAGAAGGGGCGAGAGTAGCTGGTATTCTGACAGTGGCAGAATTTCATGAGAGGCTCATGTTAATAAGTGTCAATTATCCTGAAAATCGATACATGTTACTAGCTAGAAACAGCCAAAACATTGCCTATTTTAGATACTGGATAAACAAACTAATTTAAGTATCTGGAATACTAAGATATGCCCACTAAACTTCTGGAAAAAATTTTTAAAAGAGCACAGCTGCTCACCTCCAGTTTTCTTCAATAGAGCAAGTCCCTACAGGCTTCATGCCCACGTCACATTGCATTATAGTGGAGGATCATCTATATAGAATTGGCTCAGTTGCCACAGTGGAACTGATGGACAATTTTCAGTGGGTGATCAACACTGTAAAGATTAATTTTAAGGTTTTCCTCAGCAGGGAGCCTGCTTCCCCCTCTCTCTCTGCCTGCCTCTTTTCCTACTTGTGATCTCTCTCTTTCTCTGTCAAATAAATCAATAAAATATTAAAAAAAAAAAGATTTTCCTTAGGTACCCATTTTATTGTCTTCACATTTTACAATCACCTTGTTCATTTATTTGTTTTTGTTTGTTTACTAACAATTCCCCACTTTCCAAGAATGTATATTCCACTTAGAGCAGGGACCTTGCTTATTTTGTTTACTACTATATTCCTAGCACCTAAAACTATGCCTTGCAGGCAGTAGCTGCTCAGTAAATATTTGTCAAAAGAATTAATGATGCTTACCTTTACAGATTCATCAGTAGACAAATTACTATCAACCAAGAGTAAGCATCATATCTCTCGTGCAACTGCTTCAATATACTTTAGAGGCCATTAAAATGCTGATGATGATAAAAGCCATACATTATTCTTTTATTAATCACTTGTTAATTGTCCATTTGTTTCTTTTTGTCAGTCATCCTTCAAATAAAAGGAAAACACAGGGTATTCTTTCAAAGAATACTCTGTCAGGGAAGTAGCTGTACTGCTCAGCTCTACAAGTAGGAGAATGATAAAAGCTAACATGGCAGTCCCGATATTATTTATTTTGGGCGGGAAAGAGTTATATACTGCTTCTATCCCTTTATGAATAGCCATTCGTAAATCAGCCTAAGTAGTAAAATTGAAGGACTTTACTCCAGACCACTATCCCAGTACATTAGGTCAATTATATGATAGTAGACTTTTTTAAAAAGCCCCAAACTAGGGCTCAGTTGATTAAGCAACTGCCTTCGGCTCAGGTCATGATCCTGGAGTCCTGGGATTGAGTCCCACATCGGGCTCCCTGCTCAGTAGGGAGTCTGCTTCTCCCTCTGATCTCTCCCCTCTCATGCTCGCTCTCTCTCTTTCTCAAATAAATAAAATAAAGTAAATCTTAAAAAAAAAAAAAGCCCCAAACTAATAGGAATCTATCTCATTAAGATTTTCTTTTTTTAGGATTAAATGGAATGACTTTACTCTCTCATCTATTGTTGTTTCTTTTTAGAAGAGTGCATTATTAGCAGACAAATGCAGAGGTTGTTTTATATATTCCTATTCTGTTTTATAAATTCCTATTCTGATTTGGTTCAAACATCAGGCAAGAATGGACATGTCTTTCTTTCTTTCTTTTTTCAAGATTTTATTTATTTATTTGACAGACAGAGATCACAAGTAGGCAGAGAGGCAGGCAGAGAGAGGAGGAAGCAGGCTCCCTGCTGAGCAGAGCCCCCCCAATGCGGGGCTCGATCCCAAGACCCTGAGATCATGACCTGAGCTGAAGACAGAGGCTTAACCCTCTGAGCCACCCAGGCACCCTGGACATGTCTTTCTAAATACTGCTTTTAAATGGCTGGGTGCCTAGACTTCTTTTTGAATATAAGACTTCATATTTACTGAAGATTGGAAGAGTATTATTATTTTTTTAATCCTTAAAAATGTATTTAATGATGAATGCAAAGATCAGAAAAAAGTAAGTTCTGGTTAGAATCTGATATGGGGCTCGATTCCCAGCTCTGTTGCTACCTCCCTTTATGATTTTGGGTGGTCTCTTCTTTTCAGCCACAAATTCCTATTTGTAAAATGAGGAGACCAGGCTTCATACTCCCAAGAGAATCTCAGCTCTAAAAACTTAATGATTCCAGCAGGCTCCCTGTGAAAAACAATACATTTCTTCCAAAAGAGGGTGCTATGGTATTTCTGAGTACTTTTAGCATTTTCTTGAAAGGAACTGAACAGTTAGAATCTCAGCTTGATTTTGTCTTCAGACTCCCAACCTTTGAGAAATAGCAACTAGTTCCTTAAATTTATTTGAATGAGGTAATATAAACCAGTTCGTAATGTTATTGATAACTTTTAAAAGCTTTTCTTTAATGTTGATTTTAGAAAATCTGGCAAGTAATATTTCAAAAAATTTTTTAATATACATAATCTCATTACTCAGTATTAACATTTTGATCTATTTCTATCCTTTTTTTTTGTCTTATTCAATTTTTTCCTGACTTGTGTGTGTGTATGTGTGATGTGTGTGTTTCCATATCTGTGTGTGTGTGTGTGTTCAGATCTTTGACCTGTTTCAGTTGATTTTCATTTATGGTATAAAGTATGATTTAACTTTATTCATGAGCATGTAAATATCCAATTGTCTGATACAATTTGTTGAAAAGACTATTCTTTCCCCCATTTGAATTATCTTGGCACCCTTATTAAATAAATCACCATAAATGTGAAAATTTATCTCTGGACCTTTAATTCTATTCCACTGACCACTAGGTTTGTCTTTATGTCAGTACCACATAGTCTTGATTACTATGCTTTGTTGTAAGTTTTGAAATTGGAAAAAAGTGAGTCCTCCAACTTTTTTTTTTTATTGTTTTGGCTGTTCTAAGTCCCTTGAATTTCCATAGGAATTTTAGAATCAGCTTGTCAATTTCTACATGAAAGCCATGTATATAGGGATTGTATTGAATCTAGGGTATCTTGTTTTCATTTGTATATTTAAAAATATTTTAGAATCAGCTTGTCAATTTCTACATGAAAGCCATGATATAGGGATTGTATTGAATCTAGGGTATCTTGTTTTCATTTGTATATTTAAAAATA
>NC_081569.1:83632793-83739515 GCF_022355385.1 Mustela nigripes
AATAATGAGGCTGATGGTTTTCATATGTTTGTTAACAGTTTTTATTTCTTTTGTGAATTCATGTCATTTCTGTAAGTTTATAGGTTTATGCTTTTTCCTATTGGGATTAATATTTATTTTGTTTGTAAACATTCTTTGTAAAGTAGATATATTGGACCTTCTTATATTTATTGCAAATATTTTCCCAAGCTTTAAGTTTTTAAGTGGCCCAATCTATTTTATTTTCTTTGCTTTCTTTGGAAAATTTGCCCCTTCCTAAATTCATTCTTAGGAAATCAGATCTTGGTCCAGAAAGCCAGGTTGGTAATTTAATTTAGAGGTAAATTACTACATTTTTTTAAAAAAAGATTTGTTTTTTATTCCAGAGAGAGAAAGAAAGTGTGCACAAGCTGGGAACCTGCCCCGGAGCGGGGGGGGTGGGTGGCCTAGATCCAGGGTCTCTGAGATTAAAACTCACCAAAATACCTTGATATAATTTGATAGATTTACTTTGTGTTAAAAAGACCTTTCTGGGGGTGCCAGGGCGGCTCAGTCGGTTAAATGTCTGCCTTCAGCTCCAGTCATGATCTCAGAATCTTGGGATCAAGCCCCACATCTGGCTCCGTGCTCTGCAGGGAGTCTGCTTCTACGTCTGCCTCTCCCCCTGCTGTGCGCTGCCTCTGTCTCTCTCTCAAATGAATAAATAAAAAATAAATAAATAAAAAGACCTTTCTGTGCACATGCATGTCACTGTGTTTCAGTAGAGTGATGTAACTTCAAGTTCTTCCATGTAGCCTCCTTCAGGATTCCCCTGTTCTCTTTTAATTCTGAGCAAGGCTTTCATTTGCTTTGCCTTTCCTTTGTTCTCTGTCCTTCGTTCTTTCCCTGTGTCAGAAGCTGTATGAATGGCTGTTCTTTTTTCATTTTCTTTTTTTTCTTTTTCCTAAGGTTTATTTATTTGTTTTAGAGACAGCATGTGTGCCAGCGAGGAGTGGGGCAGAGGGAGAGAATCTTCGAGCAGAGTCCCCACTGAGCTGGAATCAGTCCCACAAGCTGCGGTGATGACCTGAGGCCAAACCAAGAGTCTGGTACTTAACTGATTGAGCCAGGCACCCCCCTCTTTTTTGTTACTTTCTTTCTTAATGTTTCTCGTTCTAATTAGCTTCAAGCTACAGTTTCTTCATTTTTTTTCCTGCTTGGTTCTCCTTTTCCTCTGCTCCTTTCTGACTTACTCTGTGAAGTATAACATTCCTGGTTCTATCTTAACCAGGAGTGTTGAGACCAGATAGCACAGCCCAGGGTTTCTTAACCGTAACACTATTGACATTTTAGGCCAGATAATTCTTTGTTTGGGTGTTGTGTTGTGTTGTTCATTGTTCATGTTTAGCAGGATCCCAGGCCTCCACCCATGGAGATACCAGTAGTACTCCCTGCCCTCTTTGTGAAAAACAAAAAGGTCTCTGGACCTTGCCAGGTGTCATGGCTGCAAAATCATCTCCCAGTTAAGAATCCTGGATTTGACAAAGACAAACCAACCATCCTCCTTCCAAGATGTAAATTCCTATCCCAACCATGTGTTCTTTACTACCTTTTTTGAGAAGCATCCCTCTTATTATTCAAAGCATACATTTTGGCATTATGTGATCTACCCATGAGCTATCATTTATTATTAATCAAATAACCTTATATCTCTCTGGTTACTTCATCTTTAGAAGGGGGACAAATACCTACCCATTGGATTTTAGTGAGAATTAATTTTAAAAATGCATTTTAAACGTTGACCGCATTGTAAATGCTCTATTAATAGGTGATGTTGTATCATCATCACCATTCCATTATTTATCTCCTCTAGTGAGTTGACCATGAGGTGTCATATAGGCACATCTCAGAAATTTTCCCAGATTCCACTACTCTAATTTCAGGCTAAAAACTGTCTCTTTCTCCTGAGAATTCCTCTAGCATTTTGTCTCTATTTGTCTTGTAGCACTTGCCTCTCTTTATATAATACTTTATATTAGGTTATAGTACATGTCTTTTCTTCCCTACATGTCACTCAAATCCTTGCAGTTCCCTGTATTTTTCTCCTTTGTAGTTCGTTAAATTCTCACATAGTACACTTACATTAAATATTTTGAACTACTAAATAAATTTAGAAACTGGTGAACAAACTCAGGATAGCCTATTAACACTAATAGGATAATAACTTAGGAGATACTATGACTGGCTGGTTAAGAGCTCAGGAGCAAAGGTATCTGGGTTTGGATCTGCTACTTGTTAGTTATCTGTGTGTAACCCTATTCTATCATACACTAGGCTGTTTAATAAAATGGTTTTGTGATTCCAAATAAAACTTGAATTTGGAAGTGGGAAAATATTCCCTTTTAAAAAGTATTTGGTCTTCTGAAAACAATTTAGAAGTGTAAAAAAAAAATGCTAGTGACATATAGTTAAGACTTATTCCTTTGTCTTAGTTGTTCTATCCCCCTTTTTAATTAACAATCCCAAAAGCTTGAAATTGGAATGTCATTCTTAGTGGGTATTCCCATTTCTTTAAAAGCATATGAAGTACCCACAGATTTTTTTAAGCCCTTGTAAATAAATAGCAAGTTATGGGTAGAGTGAGATGGGTCTGTGGAGACAAAGGGGCATATGGCATTTATGAAAGTTAGTGGCGTACATGTGACATTGTTTAGACACTGAGTACTTGAAAAGTGTTTGGTAGCCATTCAGAAGAGTGGCTTTGCTCTTTACCTGCATAATTTGGATTAGCTACCATTCCCTAAGTGACCATGCATGACATTTGGATGTAGTCCACATCTCATGGCATTCTACATGTTAGACATAGCTTCATGTATTTGTTAGAAAGAGGTTGGTATTGTGAACTTTTCAATATCACCAGTTAATTTATTGGTAATTTCAGTATGCCAGCTTGATTATATCTAAGTACATATCTTCTTCTTCATTGCCCCAAGAGTAGAAGTGTCAGTTTCTGAGAACAGTTTCTGGAAACATTGCAGAAAAGCTTTCCTAAGTGGTAGCATTCCATGTGGACTCTGTTTTTCTGTTTTGTTTTGTTGTTGTTTTTTTTCTTCCCACTAAGCAGGAAATGCCTAGAAGTACAGATTCTGCGATTTTGAAGTCACAAATCTGCTTGTTTAAATTCCCTGCCTCCATATCCAAGCTGCTTTCTCTGTGTCTCCTGGCCTCTCTCCTTCTGTCTTTTATAAAGTCATCGGATTTAGAACTCAACTGGGTAATCCAGGATGATCTCATCTTTGTGGAGATCTTTTAACTTGATTACATCTTAAAAGACCCTTTCCTCAAACAAGCTCACATTCACAGGTTCCGACACTAGGACATGGATATATCTTTTTGAGGTTCACTATTCAAAATTCACACCCCAGTCTCCGTCTATTTCCTGCCAGGTTTACTCTGTAACACCTTGATAAGGAGTCATTGGATTCATGGTCATGGCACATTCATCATTTCTCATCTCCACCCATCTTGTTTGTGAACAGTTCTAAAGGTTAGAAATTGTTCTTTCTGTGAGGCCAAAACCTGTCCTGGGACAATATCTGACAGTGGGTTCTAGATCTCCTACAAAGCTTTATGGGATAAGTAAAACTTATCCCATGATTCTCAGGCTGAGGAGCATAACTCATGTACTGCTTCTCCATCATTCTGATAGTCTTCTATGGGTATGAGGTCCTTTCAGCATTTGTACTACCACATTTGTACTACGGTGGTGTGCCACCACCCTCCAAAAAAAAAAAAAAATGCTAATAATTACTGTGAGCCAGTTGTGATGGAAATGTAGTGAACTTCCTCCAGGAGGATGGGGAATGGACAAAAGTTTGAGAAACAACAATCTCAACCTTCTTCCTCATGGCAGCCATTCAGATAGATGAGGACAACTATGTATATTTCCCTGAGTCATCTTTTCTGGAATCAACATTTAATTTCATTTACTCTCCCCTATGATAATGCTTCCATGCATGCATTCAGAAAATATTTATTGAAGACCTAATATGTGTTGGGAACTCTGTTAAGTATTAGAGTGATGCAAGGATGAATATTGCAGAATCCATGTCACCTAAGACTATAGTTTAGGGGAGGATGTAAACAAATAAATTGCAAAACAGTGGTAAGTATTTGGTAAGCGTAAGTATAGAATGCTAAGGGAACACAGAGGAATGCCTAAATCAGTAATGAAGCAGTGATAATTAAACTGAGACCTGATGACAGAGATAAAGGGAAGGAGGAGGAACAGATTTGTGTCAGGCAGAAGGAGCCTCCCACACTCACTTCCTGTTTTAGAGCTGATCTTCCCATAGAGGAAATCAAAGATGGCTCCAGACAGTCCCTCAGGTTGCTCCCTGGCACCAAGGGAGAGGCCTGAGGCCGCCTAAGAATGAGACACTCACCTCAGCTGCAACATTTAAGGGGATGCCAAAAAAATTGAGTAATTAATAAGGATAAAAATTTAATGCAGTATTTTAAAAATCACAATTATGTAAAAGATTCATGATGGCGGTACCTGGCTGACTTGGTCAGAAGAGCATGCAGCTCTTGATCTCAAGGTTGTAAGTTCAAGCCCTGCATTAGGTGTAGAGATGACTTAAATAAATAAATAAACTTAAAAAAAAAAATTCATGATTAACAAAATACCAAAATTTTAAAGAAAAGCAGGATCACCATTATTGATTTTTCCCTTTTGTCTCAGGCACCAGTATGGTTTGGCATGGTGCTATTTTTGAACCTGTCTTTCTTTAAATTGTAATTTTTTTTCATCATGGATTTTTGTACATTAATTTTGATTTTGTAAAATGCTGCATTAAAATACTGTTTATCTTGTCCAGTGAGGTTTTTGGTGCCCCCTTAAATATTGTGCCCAGTGTAAGGGTTTTAGTCACCTCATTCTGGTCCCAGGCCTATAACTAAAACAGACGCACACATTCCATGCTTAGCCAGGTGGACTTTCCCTCCTGGGACTTTCACCCCGGAGGATGTAAAGACACAGATGTGGTTTGAGACATTTCACAACAGCAGTGACAGAATCCTACCCTACTATGATTTCAGTGTGTCTCTCTGCACACACATGCAAGCATGCTCTCCTGAAGGTCCAGGAGGCAGTGTCCAATTAACCACTCGTGTGGCATGACCTTGGTCATGTTACTGTTCTGGCCTTTCTGGGTCTTGCTCCTCTCCTAAGCTGATGTTCTGGTATTTAAGGTTCATATTTACTTCATTTTTGAAAATCAGTCATCTTTGTTTATCTCCAGACTTTTATTCTTCCTTCTCTAGAGATAATCAGTAATGGTTGCATGATAATATATGTAAATTTCTTGGTGTCTTAGAAGAAATTTCATGCCTAGAAAAATGAACTAATTTGGAGTAATTATTTTTTTTTAGTCACTTCCCTTGTCTTTATTTTTTCTTTTCTTTTCTTTTCTCATTCAGTCCTTTGTCCAGCATTTCCAAGTTGAATATAACTTTGAACATTTAGTTTTGTTGTCTATAACTTACAAATTATAATAGTCACTGGAAATGAATATATGAACAGCAGAGATTAAAGGATGCCAGACTCAGGGGCTCTCACCATAGACAAGACAAGCACCAGAGACATCCATGGAGGAAAACAAATGATGTTTACCAAGAAACAGCTGGCATATTTAGAGACATTATTCAGTATTCATTAGGCCCAAACTCTAGTCTTTGGAAAGAATGGAAAAATGGGCATATATCTAACAGTACTATAGATTTGGAGGAACTTCAGAGCAGAACTCAAAAAACAAAGAGCATATTCGGGAAAAGCAACAAAAAGTTCAAAATAACAATTACCCGAGGGAGAACTCACAAGAAATATGAGAAGTATGGGCACACCACCCAGATCTGCTGATGGAGCTTGCTGTCTCCCTAATTTCTGTAGATCATCTGGCATCCTCAGTCCAAGCTATGACCACTCTGTCAGCCATAAAATAACTTACTTTGGACACTGCCAGATCCCTAGCATTTATTTTCTTTTCCCCATTTTAGACTCTCAAGTTCTTTTCCCAGGCTAAGGTTCTAATTCTTTGGCCTCCTTACTCCCAGGTAGAATGTAACCAGCAGTTCTGACCTTTAAGAGAAGGGGGTAAGAAACAAAAAGGTCATGGGGATAGGAAAAGAAATATTTACCTCCTTCTGGGCATTAACTTTCCCGATACTATTGTGGTGAGACTGCACCACTTTTGTATTCATCCTTTCGTAAGTGCATCTCTACCTGTTATTTGTTTGTTTGTTTTTCTTTAGTTGCTTCTCTCCTTTTTTCTTCATTGGAATCAGTAATATTACAATTTTGTTTTTAAAGCTGTACCTTCCACTTGCCTTAAATTACACTCCCTTTTAGAGTTTCTAGCTTGGGATTACCCCACCCTGTGTCTGAACACTTTGAAATGTACTCTTTTAGGGTCTAGGGTCCTCCCATGCAAAAGGTTTCCTTCCTTTGCTGTTACAGAATCCAAACCAGTGAGGACCATCACTTCTTTTAAAGCTCTTGTCACTTCTACATCATCTACACTTTCCTCCTCCTTGGTCTTTATAGTCCTGAATAGCAGTTCTCTTTGTTGTTTCCTCTACTTTCTGAGAAATGAAATTCTCATGATATCAACTTATCAGGTGCTCTACTTTTACCAGAATGAAACCTCTCACCCATGCTGGGAGAGGTGACATTTCCCGTTACTACTGTATATTGTGTCTCTATCTGTTTTGTGATCTGTATTAGGAAAGCATCAGTGTTCATTGACCGCAACAGCATCATTAGAATAGAACATACCTTTCCAGTGTCATGAGTCTCAGTGACACTTGCCTCCTTGTGTTAATCTTCTAGGTTCTCCTTTTCTTATTATCTGTGTTCTAGAGATTGTTATTAGGAATAAGGCCATTAGCTTTGCTCTCCCTCTACTTGATTTTTCACTGATAAATTATCGGAAGTCTCTACTAGATTCTTCTTTAGGTAGCATACCAGCACCTCTGTGGAAGCTTGTCTTGATTTTACATGATCTTACTGAGACTTCAGACCTCACCCTATCATCAGCTTTAATGTGTACTGTCATATGTCTAATAAAGGAAGTGGTATATATCTTCTTATATCCTCTCTCTATATATCCCTCCTGGCCTCCCCTGTGTGTGTGTGTGTGTGTGTGTGTGTGTCTGTATGTCTGTGTGTATCCCCTTAAGTTTCTTTAGAGGCATGGCAGAATTGAAGGCAGTGCACTTAAGAACCCTGAACAAGAGGTATGCTATTTCCTGGGTAGCCATCTTTTAACTAAAATTATAGAAACAGAGTTAGAAATCATAGGATTTCTACAGAAATGACCTGAGCTCAAGGAAGATGCTTAACCAATTGAGTCACCCAGGCACCCTATACCAAGAAATATTTAATGAAAACCCTTCTGTAGGATTTCACATAGGAGAAAATGAAGGATAGACAATAAAGTCAAAGCAGGGCTCCTCAAAATTAGAACACCTTTTTTCAGGTTACACCTAGTGTTATCATAATATGTACATCTGGAGACCTTCTTAATCATGGGGGCCAAACTTTTTAAGTCAGCTGAACAGCTGAAATATTGAGGACAGATTTTATTTAGCACACATTCATATAGCACTTACTCTGGGATGCAGTTCCAGAGTGTTTTATAAATGATAAATGAATCTACTAAATTAATCATTTAATCCTCATAACAGATAAATCCTCCTACTTAAAATTAGTTCCCATTTTTCAAAGGAGGAAACTGAAGCTTAGAGAGGTCAAGTGACATCCCTAAGGTCACTAAATTAGTAAGCGAGAGCTAGAATTTGAATTCAAGAAGTCTGGCTTGAGCCAATGCTCTAAACACCACATTCTCTTCAATTTATTTTCTTTTTGAAGTTCCAGTGGAGAAAAATGTTACAGCCTATATGAGAAAATACCTAATGAGCATGAAACATTATTAATACAACAAAACAACAACTTTAATTAAGAACTTTATCAGATGTGCAGATGTGTAGTACTTTGACCTTCATAGTTACAACTTTCTCAAAAGCTGCCTAATTATAATAATGTTCCCTCTCTGTTAATTATTGTCTCTTTCGTTCTCCCCTCATTTCCCAACTTTCAAATTACATGGTTAGTATCTGGCTCTTGTTTGTCTATCTTTGACCACATGCTCCTTTTTGGGTGGTTGTGATATGTTGTGGGATTGTGGGAACTTTCTTGATTGTTTCCAGAGTTAGACTAATGATGGCCTTTTATCTCTTTCTCTTTTAGCTTAATTATAATTTGCCTGTTAATTATTTCTTTCTGTCCATGTTCACATTTAATCTTCATATTGGTTTTACTAGTATCAGAAATTAATTATTTCCATGTGTCCACATGGATTCTGTGTTCTCTTCTGAATATATCACTCTTAATTGCTTTAAAGGAAACTCTGCTGTAGTTAATTTCATATGGTATGACCTATCACATACATAAACTTATTAGGAACTTTGAATAAATCTGTGGAGGGCTTGAATACTTGAATACCTTGGTAGGGCATTTTTCTACCGTAGTGGAAGGGAGCCCCAAGAATCTAAATCCGTAAACATAAGGCTAAGGATTCTAATGCCTGCCTTTCTTCCCCTTTCTTCCCCCTATGCTTTAAAATTTGTTATGGTTCCATTTTTGGTAGTTGTGACATCTCCCTGGCAATAGTACAGTCTGTCTAATCAATAAACTAATGATTAAAAAAGAGCTTTGGAAGTTTTAGCTCCTTGGGGCGCCTAAATGACATAGTCAGTTGAGTGTCTGTCTTTAGTTCAGGTCGTGATGCCGGGGTCCTGGGATTGAACCCCACATCGGGGCTCTCTGCTCAGCAGGGAGTCTGCTTCTCCCTCTCCCTCTGCCCTTCTCCCCTGCTTGTGTTCACATGGTGTGTGTGTATGTGTGTGTGTCTCTCTCTCATAAATAAAAATCTTAAAAAAAAAAAAAGCTTGTAAAAATCACAATTTCTCTCTCTCGCTCATAAATAAAATCTTTAAAAAAAAAGAAAAAAGAGCTGTAAAATCACATGCCCCTAGTCTGATCAAAGCTCTGACAAGTTATAAAATTGTCACTAGGCTGCTGGTGACTTAAAGACATTAATTTTTACTCATAAAAACATGAGCTTAAGTGTGTGTATTTTATTGTAGTTGCCATAGATCCTAGCTTCCCTTGTCCAAGAAATATTTTTTTAAAGATTGTATTTATTGGGGTGCCTCAGTGGGTTGAAGCCTCTGCCTTCGGCTCAGGTCATGATCTCAGGGTTCTGGGATCGAGCCCCGCATCAGGCCCTTTGCTCAGCAGGGAGCCTGCTTCCTCCTCTCTCTCTGCCTGCTTCTCTGCCTACTTGTGATCTCTGTCTGTCGAATAAATAAATACAATCTTTAAAAATAAATAAATAAAGATTGTATTTCTTTATTAGAGACAAAGAGTGGGAGAGAGCACGAATGGGGGTGGTACAGAGGGAGAAGCAGACTCCCTGCTGAGCAGGGAGTCCAGTGCAACATGGGGCTCCAGGTGGGGCTTGATCCCAGAACTCTGAGATCATGACCTGAGCTAAAGGCAGATGCTTAACCAATTGAGTCACCCAGGCACCCTATACCAAGAAATATTTAATGAAAACCCTTCTGTAGTAGATCTTTGTGCCATGATATTTTTCAAAAGAATTACTTGGTTTACTGTGAGCCACGTAAACTTTCAAATGTAAACATGTATTATTCATGAAATCTTTATTGACTTCCTTTCCAGTGCCCGGCACAGGGCGAGACATTGTGGAAGATGCAGAGATGAACGAGATGCCATTCTCTCCTTGTCAAGGACTTTATGATCTTGCAAATCTTGTAAATACTCAAATTTTTAATCTGTAGAATATTTATAGGGGCTCTAAGAAGTATTTAAGAAAAAAGCTAAAAAACATTTCTAGGCTAAGGAAAACTACTCCTAGGTAAGGAGGAATCAAAGAATACTTTATGGATAGACATCACCATTTAATTGGTTCTTTTTTTTTTTTTTTTTTTTTTTTAGTTAGATTTTGGTAACTAGAGTTGAGGGTGTGGGAAAGAAGAAGGGCTGATTCAGACAGCATTGCTCAAATAGCACCAGGTAGCAAAGTAGTACTTCGGAGCTGGAAGGTGAAATGTGGGGGGGAGTACTAAATATCACCTTTTCTCCTATTTTCAAATCTCCTATTTTCAAATTTTCCTGTTTTCATGTCACAGGGTGCCTGGTTTGGGCTCAGGTCATGATCTCATAGGTCCTGAGATGGAGCCCTACATCTAGCTCGCCCTCAGCGGGGAGTTGGTCTCAAGATTCTCTCCCTCTGCCCTCCCACCACTCACATGGGGGTGCACTCTCTCACCCCTGCTCTCTAAAATAAATAAACAAACCTTTTAAAAAATTTAAGAATTAAAAAAAAAAAACCCTTGCCATATCCTTCATAGGATGAGATTTGAAAAGAAAGATGAAATTTAACACGCAGTTGACAATAGTTGGCTAAACAACCCAGAAAAATTTTCACTGCTCTTAATCTTATTGGTTATCTTCAATTATCTCCAAAATCAAATTTCTTCTTTTTAATTCTAAAAAAACAGCTTTAATGGATTCCATTTATTTATCTTAAAAGCTATATTGTGACAGTACAACATATTGGTATAATATTCTCTTGGGAGCAGGAAGATCACCTGTGTTTTCGGATAACTCCATTCAGGCTTTTCCAGCTTAAACCTATAAACCTGAGTCAGTTGGTTCATTTTTGATGTTCTTCCTCCTTTTCCATCCTGTCCGTCTCTAGGTTAACCCACAGATCAGCAGAGAGGAATCCCACCAAAATTAAGAGACTCTTTTCACTTCAAAAAAGGGACTCTTGGGGCGCCTGGGTGGCTCAGTGGGTTAAAGCCTCTGCCTTCAGCTCAGGTCGTGATCCCAGGGTCCTGGGATTGAGCCCCTTGGGCTCTCTGCTCAGCAGGGAGTCTGCTTCCTCCTCTCTCTCTGCCTCCTTCTCTGTGATCTCCATCTGTCAAATAAATAAATAAAATCTTAAAAAAAAAAAAAAGGGACTCTCTTTACTTTTCCTTGGAAAGTCCCAATGTGTATCTTACAGCAAAATGGGGGAAAAAAAAAAGAATTTGGGCATATTTAAAATATTTCTTAAAATTCTGATTCAAAATTATAAACTATTTCTTTTTCTTCATTATTAAGAGTTTATATAATATAGACTTCGAAGACTTAAAATCATAAGCTCTAGCTTTACAATATTTTTAAAAGATAATAAGCAGCCCATTAAGTATTATTACCTTTCAAAATATGTGATAAAGAGATAGCATACCATGTAACTTTGATAAATGCATGTATTTAAAGGGCGTGAAGACATTAGCATGTAGTGTGCCAGGCTTTTCATTTCAGTTATTCCCCCCCCTAAAAAATACCATGATTCCTGGGGCCCCTGGGTGGCTCAGTGGATTAAGCCGCTGCCTTCGGCTCAGGTCATGATCTCAGGGTCCTGGGATCGAGCCCCGCATCGGGCTCTCTGCTCAGCAGGGAGCCTGCTTCCCCCTCTGTCTCTGCCTGCCTCTCTGCCTACTTGTGATATCTCTCTCTGTCAAATAAAATAAATAAAATCTTTAAAAAAAAATACCATGATTCCTACATGTATTGTAGATGGCAGTACTTATATGGAAAATGGAAGTTTGAGAATGATTAGCAGATAGAGTCTCAAATGAGTAAGGTTTAGTTGAAATGTTCTTAGTTAATTTTTCTCGTTCCCTGGATTTTTTAAAAAAATAATCACAAACTTTCTTTCTCACTCATGATGTTTCCATTCAGTTTTATTTCACCATCACCTAAACTCCTTCCCCACCTCACCTTTGTTTCAGAAATCACGTGTTATACAACCATTTTCTCGGTAGATGGCAGTGATTGGAAACCAAGTGATTATGCACATAGAATCCTGTGTAAAGTTCTGTAGATGTATTTTTTTCTCAAGCAGGTTGAGTGCCAGAGGGCCCTGCTATAAATTCTGACAGGGACAGGGAAAACACTGCCATGTATGTTTCAAAGACACCATCATTGTACCTCTACAGTTCCAGGGTTGATCAAATTTGTCTTTGCATGGAGGGAAGTAGCTCATTTATAAATATGAAAAGCTCTCTTATTCTCCCCAAACATTGGGAATTTTGCTGTGGGATTCACTCAGTAAATAAATGTTTACTAATAACATACTAATATTTTACTATTATTTACTAATGACATACTAATATTTTACTAAATCAATAATTAAATGCTGTTACTTGCTAGGCCCTGGGCTGGGTAAGCACCTTACCTTATATACATAAAAGAGAATTTTAAAAGTCCCAATAAAAGAGTCCCAAACATAATAAAGGGTGGTAGTTCTAACAGTAGGAGCATGTAGAAGATAAAGTATGACACAGAACAGGAATCAATGGCTGTCGCAGGTATTACAAAACATTCATAACATACTTTCTAAGCCTGCTGGCCTCAGACTCCTTCATGATATAGCACTTCAGGAAGCTGCTTTTGTTCTATTAACGCAACAACAGCAATAACAACATGCAAGAAGAAGCCTATTCCCCTATCCTTGTGGGATACTGGGCATCGTGGGAGAAGCCCTTAAGAGTCTACCTAGAAGTAGTATACATTATGCCACCAACTGTGCAGAGAAGGGGAAAGAAAACACATACACACTTGCTTGTTCATGTCTCTTGAGAAGGCGCCCCAAGAGGCGGAGAGTGTTGTTGGCCACTTGGGAGAGGAGCTAGGTGGCTAGAGGATAGGGTGGGAGGGACACTTTTCAGTAAATAGCCTTTGGTTTCTTTTGGATTTGGAACCATTTGGATTTATTACCCATACAAAAATAAAGCTTTAGGGGGGCACCTGGGTGGCTCAGTGGGTTAAGCCTCTGCCTTCAGCTCAGGTCATGATCTCAGGGTCCTGGGATCGAGTCCCACATCGGGCTCTCTGCTCCACAGGGAGCCTGCTTCCTCCTCTCTCTCTCTTTGCTTGCCTCTCTGCCCACTTGTGATCTCTCTTTGTCAAATAAATAAAAAAAATTTTTTTTAAATAAATAAAGCTTTATTGACTTGATACATCACATTGCCACATGAAGAGAATACATACCTGTTGTCTTTATCTGGTAGGTTCTATAACCTAAATGTACAGTAGATAGGAGACAAGTATTGCTAAGGATCACATAAGTTTCTGTAACATTTTTTGTTTTGGTTACAGGGAACTTCCCACTCTTTATTTTTCACAGCTCTCTACTGGTATATCCTGATAAACATCAGGTGGCCATGAGTAGGAGTGGTTCCTCCCAGAGAAGCCAACTATAGATTTGTTTACACAAGGAAGAGCTGTATGTTCTTGTTTTGTTTGGTTTCTGTTGTTTTAATGGAAGTTACAGATGGTATGTGCCAAAACCCATGGCAGAAAACAGATTGTGAACAGAAGAAATATGGGTCAGTAAGTACCTTTGTATTGCTCAGAATTTAGAGCAACTTTAGCAGATTTCCTTGGTGAGAAGAATTGTTTGTGCTGTGTCATCAGAGGACTCGTAGTAGGAGGTA
Organism: Mustela nigripes; assembly: GCF_022355385.1. NCBI lineage: Eukaryota > Metazoa > Chordata > Mammalia > Carnivora > Mustelidae > Mustela > Mustela nigripes. The sequence goes on from NC_081569.1 coordinate 83,646,387, forward strand.
GAGAAGCATCAGTGCTCTTCAAATAAATTTTTGTAGCTGGAATTTTTAATGCTCTGAATGTGTAAAGCAACTCCACAGCGTGGAGTCTGGGTGGCTCAGTGGGTGGAGCATCTGACTCTTGGTTTCCACTCAGGTCACAATCTCAGGGCCGTGAGATCTAGCCCCACATCAGGCTCTGTGCTCAGCAGGGAGTCTGCTTGAAATTCTTTCTCCCTCTCTCCCTTTCCCTCTATCCCATCCCCATGCGCACGTGTTCTCTCTCTAAAAATAAAAAAAAATAAAAAAATAAAAAAAAAAAGAATGCTACAGAAACAGCTATAGCCCTTGTCCTTAGAAATTCTATATGTTTATTTATGGGATCATATAAAGGCGATGTTGAGGGTTTTCATTTTAAGGAAACAGAACTTTAGGTCTAGTTGAAACCTGATAAATAGAACAGAATGAAAATCAAGTATACACAAGGAATAAAATGTTACATATTTTGTGTATATCATGCATGCTAAAGTTCAGGATATGGTCAGTAGACATTAATTGGTTAATCTTTATGAACTCTGTTTCTATTACTTGGATAATAAAAATAGCTAACACTGTGGTAGCATATAATAATTTAGAAATCACTTCCGCATTGTTTCTATTACTTGATTGTGTGTTCAAGAATTTATTTGGGGGGTTCATTTTATAATGAAAATCCTCTTTTCTTTGGACTTCTTCCTCCCTGTGTGGGAATGGACATGTAGATACTTTTGCTAGAAAAAAAGTAATTGAGTGAACTTTTCTTGATATACTTAGCCTGTTAACTAAGAAGAAAATTTCCCATCTACGCTAACATGGTCTTTCTACCCTTCTTTATTATATAACTTTTGCTTGACTCTTAATAAGTCCATGCCAGAGCAAAAGAAAACTTGACAAAACTGGTTCTGTCTTCTCATCTTTGTCCTCCTTTGTGACAGGCAGGAATTACATTCCAAGGTTCTGGATTTTTTACTTGGTCAGTTTCTTCCAGTTGTAAGAAATCCTTCTCTAACCTATACTTCCCCTCTGCTCTCAAACTTCCATTTTCCCTTTTTCTTTTATTCATAAGTGCATTCATAGTGCAGCACATTTTAATTGATGATCCGAAGCACAAGGCCCTGTTCTTTGTGCTGGGGATACTGTCAATGAAGCAGAAAAACCCCTGCCCTCTTGGAGCTCCAATTGTTTTTAATACATCCCTGCCGTCAGGGCTGCTGCTACGCCTAAGTCCACAGGGTGTCTCTCATATTTCAGTCTGTGAATGTTGTGCTGCAGTTGTGCAGTGCACAGCCAGCTCAACTCCAGATGGTGGCCTTGTCTACTAAGCTTAATTCAGATGTTTGTCAAAATTAATTTCCTAGGGGTGCCTGGGTGGCTCAGTGGGTTAAAGCCTCTGCCTTCGGCTCAGGTCATGATCTCAAGGTCCTGGGATCGAGCCCCACATCAGGCTCTCTGCTCAGCGGGGAGCCTGCTTTCCCTTCCTCTCTCTCTGCCTCTCTGCCTACTTGTGATTCCTGTCTGTCAAATAAATAAATAAATATTTTTTTTAAAAATTGATTTTCCTATAATAAAGTCGGTTACCATGTCCCGTCATTGCAGAGAGCAAACCTTTCCTTTAAGGAAAGCATGCAGTCATCTCCAAGGGGTGGAAGATTTTGTGGAGAAACCAACCTGTGTCTTTCTCAGACTACCTGTGTTAAGCTGCTCTAAAATTCACTTACAGCTTCCTTCTTCACCTTCTGTAGTAATTGGAGGATTTTTTTTCTCTGCCTTTAAGGAGTTCTCTATTTTCTTTCTTCCCTTTCTTCCTTCCTTCCTTTCCTCCCCCTTCCTCCCTCCCTTCCTCTTTCCTTCCTTCCTCCCTCCCTCCCTCCCTTCCTCCACTCTTTCCTTCCTTCCCTCCCTTCCCCCCTCTCTCTCTTCCTCCGTCCTCCCTCCCTCCCTCCCATCCTTCCCTTCCTCCCTCCCTTTCTCCCTTCCCTCTTCCTCCCTTCCTCCCTTCCTTTTTGTACAGCAAAACATGAGAAGTTTTTCCTAGTTTTCTTTTCCCTTTCAACCATCATAGCATCTTTTTTTCTTTTTCTTTCTTTCTTTCTTTTCTTTTCTTTCTTTTTTTTTTTCTTTTACTATGCAGTGATTCTTCCACCTTGATTTGTGGCCAGTAAATGTGCAATTGGTAAGAAGTCTATGTACTGTCCTTTGAAGACAACGTTGCATTTCTTGTATTTACTAGAGAGCTTTGGGAAAAAGAATAGCATTGGATTCCATTATACCATTATCTTGCCTTGTGACTCTGCACAGTTCTAAATTCTTTGAAACTTAGGTTTTCCTTGTAATCAACATATGAAGATGAAAATACTTAACTGATAATTTCACACACATGTCCCGCCCATCTGAAATACTTTTGAATTTATCTTTTTTTTTTTAAGATTGTATTTATTTGAGAGAGAGAGTATGAGCGAGAGAGCACAAGCAGGGGAACCAGCAGAGGGAGGGGGAGAGCAGATTTCTCACTGAGCAGGGAGCCTGATGTGAGGCTGGATCTTAGGATCCTGAGCTCATGATCCGAGCTGAAGGCAGCCCCTTACCTGACTGAGACACCTGGGCCGCCCATGAGATAACTTTGAATTTATCTAAGAAAACTATCATGTCAAGACTCATTATTAGAATGAAATGTGTGTTTGAAGAGAGTAATTCTTGGTGCATGTAGGGTTGGAAAAATTGAGAAGTATGTTTGCTCGCACATCTATTATAGTTAGAATCAGATGGAAAGGTTTAGAGATTGTGCCATTAAGGAATGTTTTCTACACACAAATTCCCTAGCTCTGTGCTTCACATTCATTAACAGGCCCAAAGATGTTTGAATTCAAATCTGCTTTAGAAACTAATTTTCCTAAATATTTAGTTTCCTCGATCTTTGCTGAAATGATCAAAAACATCAGGCATCAGCTCCATCAAAATTTTCTTCCATGAGGTAGCTCATTTGTCCTGTGATCTTTTCCATGTCCAGCCCCCTACAGCTTCTATCCCTGTTGCAGATTGCATCCTTTAAAGGCCAATGAGGGTTCTCTACCTCAAATAATTTGGGGACATATGCTAATTATATGTAAGACATGAGGGCTCCCATGGGCTCACTTTCCTCTTGGCACTTAACTTGCTTCATCCTTTTTAGACTTCAGGCAAGGTTAACTCTCTCAAATCCTTTTCCTCTTTCAATTATTGTTCCCTATTTTTAGTACTTCATAACTTGATGCCTTAACCTGAGGCAGCTTACCATCATTGTCACTGCTTAATTGAAATGATGCTCTTCAGTGTTACCAGTGACTATTGTGGGGAAATGGGAGCTGCTGTTTGTTGAGAATGTTCTGTAGAGCAAGCGGAAGGTGCCCATATGAGGCATTTTATATGTAGCGTTTCATTTAATTTTCATAACATTTTCACAGATAGTGGTATTTCTTCCCTAAGGATAAGGAAACTCCGGCTCAGAAAGGGTTAAGTAATTTGTCTCATAGCTAGTAGGTGGTAAAGTCACAGGATTAGATGCAGTTCCTTCCAAAATCCATGTTCATTCTTCTGTAACAGATCTATTTATCCCCTCTTTCTTGAAATACTACTCTAGGCTCTTTGTGTCATGCTCTTTTGATTCTTTTTTATTCTTTGCAACATTTAAGGGGGAAGAGGAGCTCAAAATAAGAGATGACAAGGATGATTGGAGTACAAGGAGAAGGATAAGAGTATGGACTCACAGAACTCACGGTTTCAGGAAGAAAAAACATGGAGTACCAAATAGAGGAGAAGAGGTCTGAATGTTTACATTTCCCCATGAAATTCACATGTTGCAGTCTAACCTGGCATGTGATATTATTTGGAGTTGGGGGTCTTTGGGAGGTGATTATGTTATGAAGGCAGATTCCCCCGTGGATAGGACTGTATTCTTATAAAAGAGGCCAGAGAGATGTCCCTTGTCCTTCTGCCATATGAGGACACAGTGAAAAAATGGCTATCTATGAACACAGAGTCAGGTCCTCACCAGACACGGAATCTGCAGTGACATGATCTCGACTTCCCAGCATCCAGAAATGTGAGAAAAAAATGCTTGCTATTCATAAGTTGCCCAGTTATGGTAGTTTTGTTATAGCAGCTCAAACAGACTAATACAAGGACTGAAATATGTTCACTGGAATCAATAATTAGGAAATGACTGATGGCCTCAGTGGGATCAGCTTTAATGCAGTGATAGGGGTTAAGCCATCCCTTAAGGGGTTAAGGAGTAAATGGATAGCAAGAAAGAAATTGTATACTAGTCTTTTGAGAAGTTTAGATGAGGAGAGAAGCTAGAGCCAGCTAGCTCTCTATGAGTTACTGATTACAGCAATGGCAATCCAGAGGCACCTACGTGGTTCAGTCACTTAGCGTCTGACTCTTGATTTTGGCTCAGGTCATGATCCCAGGATCCTGGGATGGAGCCCCCATCGAGCTCCCTGCTAAGCAGGGATCCTGCTTCTCCCTCTCCCTCTGCCTGCCACTCCCCTTGCTTGTGCTCTATCTCTGTATATATCAGATAAATAAATGAAGTCTTTAAAAAAAAAAAAAAAAAAGACCCATCAGGAGACCTAATGGCATTTTGAACTAAAGTGACAATAGTGGAACTAAGAAGAAATAGGTGTGCTTAAATCAAGGAATTAAGTAAAGGATCTTTGAAACTATACATTCACTGTATTTTCCTGAAAACTTAATTCTTTTAACACCTTAATCTCTGAGGGTCTGTCAAACCTATGTATCAGTGTACCACATTTTTGTGCTTTCATAACCTATCAATAACAATATGTAGTCTTTTAAAGCTTACTGAGTCCTTTCACAGATATTATCTGATTTTATCCTTACATATGTTTTTGGAGTAAGTTTTACATACGGGGAAACCAGCTCAGAAGCTAAGGGACTTGCCCAGAAGTTAACAGCTCTCTAGTACTACACTGAATCCACATCCTGTGCTTTTTTCAGAGATGTTCTGCTTCCCTGAAAACAAATGATATTTTTTCAAAGCGAATGATCACATTCTCAGCATTTGAATGCCAGCTTGGCAGCATATTATGAGTTGGTTAGATCAGGCATGATGAAGAACAAGAAGAGACGATCTGATTCATGTGTACCCCTGCCAAGTTCACAAGTGAAGCCCTAACCACCAATGTTTAGATTTAGATGAAGTCATGGGGGTGGGGGGATCCTCATGGTGTGACTAGTGTGCTTATGAGAAAGGAAGAGATGAGAGTTCTTTCTCTCTGCCATGCCGAGGGCACAGTGGAAAGGCAGCTGTCTGCAAGCCAGGGACAAAGCCGTTACCAGAACCTGAGCACACTGTCACCCAGATCTCAGACTTTCTGGCCTCCAGAACTGTGCGAAATAATTTCTGTTGTTTAGGCCACCCAGTCTACAATCTTTTGTTACGGCAGCCCAAGCTGACTAAGACAGTTCATAAAATTATTTTATGCTGATAACTCCCAATTGCAGTATTTTCCAGAATTAGATGCCTGCCTACTCTGCATCTTACAAGCAGGATTCTTGTCCCTTTCGCCAGTTGATGGATACTAGGCACAATATTTATTCTACATTTCATACGTTACCTAATAACAGTAAGTGAATGAAGCCATACCGTTGCCATGTCAACTCAGTAGCTTGTCACATTGAAACAAGTTTCCCTTTCATTGTCCTGCCTTGTCTAACTGTGGAAAACCAAAGGCCGGGGCGCCTTGGTGGCTCAGTGGGTTGAAGCCTCTGCCTTTGGCTCAGGTCATGATCCCAGGGCCCTGGGATCGAGCCCCACATGGGGCTCTCTGCTCAGTGAGGAGCCTGCTTCCTCCTTTCGCTCTCTCTGCCTGTTTCTCTGCCTACTTGTGATCTTTGTCTGTCAAATAAATAAATCTTAAAAAAAAAAAAAGAAAGAAAGAAAGAAAGAAAACCAAGGGTCTTCTGCTCTATTCTCTATTTAAAAAAAAAAAAATAGAAAACTTTTTGAAACAAGAGTGCTTAAGAGAAATGTGGTACCAACTGGCATAGAGTTGGTGGTTTATAAATCATTTCACTGTCACCAGTGTTACCTCTCAGACTATTTCCTACCATTCTGTACACACACGGTCTAATTTTATCATCCTTTAGAAATACTGTGGCTACTACTTCCTGGCTAGTGGTCAACTTTTAAACCATTCTTTTCTTTGTTTTAAAACCTACGCAGGTGAGTTTTCTCAGTTTACCTGTTTCTGTTTTGGAAAATCATGCCTTTGAAAACAGATTATTTTGTTTGTTTATTTATTCCCATTCATAGATACCTCTGTGTGTGTGTGTGATCACAGTCATTCCTAAGGCAACCAGTTGTGTTTTGAGACAGCAAATCTTAAGGAGAGCTGTGATGCCACCTACCTTAAGAAGTTCCATTTTTCTGATGTTGTATTCCTAGGCATATGCAGATATTAGAGGAAAAAACAAAATTTAGTTCAAGTAAACATCTTTGAATTAGCATGTAGAATCAGACTGGATCCCTTCACTTTTTGACTCTTTAGAATATTTGAAGGTCTTAGTAATTTTCTATTAGGTTATTCTTTTTTTATTCATTTTTTATGACTATTAGGTTATTCTTAAAAATTAATATCTTCACCTACAGTATGAACATAATTTTGATGGTATCTGAAAGTCCCACTTCTAGCTAGGTGTACATATTTATAAAGCAGGGTATGGTACTGTTTTACATTAGATTTGAAAAAATTAGGAACATTTCAAAAAATCCCTTGCTATCTTCAAAAATATTGAAAATGATGATTGCACTTTTTTATGGCTGTACTGTTAATGCAAGAAATTATTAATTTGGAGATGGAATTGTACAGCCTCACATACTTGGGGTTTTTTATTTTTATCTTTTTGGTTTGTTTTTTGACACGTGTCAGTGTGAAGTTATTTCATCGATTGAAAACAAGGGAACACTTTGACATCCCATGCTTTACCCTTCTTTTTGTCACCCCCCCCCCAGAGGAATCTTTAGAAAAGATTTGGCCTCAAAGAGATCTGGATCAGAATTCTGGTTCAGTCATGTACTAGCGAGGTCACCATAGGCACATCACTACATTGCTAAGTTAACACCCTAAAACCAAACATTCTGTCTCTCCTGCTTCTCCTCCTTCAGATCTATTCTTCTTTCTGTATCTTCTAAAAGGGATAGAAACTGTTTTGTTAACAATATTTATATTTCATATTGAAATAATATTTTCGATATAGTGGGTTAAGGAAAAAATGTATTATTAATCTTTATTTCATGTGTTCTTTTTTGGATTTTTAATGTCACTGCCAAACTTATTTGTGGGTCAGGTTCTTTTTTTTTTTTTTTTTAAGATTTTATTTGACAGACAGAGATCACAAGTAGGCAGAGAGGCAGGCAGTGAGAGAGGGGAAGCAGGCTCCCTGCTGAGCAGAGAGCCGAATGCGGAGCTCTATCCCAGGACCCTGAGATCATGACCTGAGCTGAAGGCAGAGGCTTAACCCACTGAGCCAACCCAGGTACCCCTCTAGGATCCTTTTTTATCTTTAGTTTTTGGGATTACTTTGGGTGCTATTGTTGCTGTTTGTCCCTCAGTTTTATTGAGATAGAATTGACATATAATGTTGTATAAGTTCAAGGTGTACAGCACAATGATTTAATATATATATATTTCATATATACATAGTGAAATGATTACCACACTAAGTTTAGTTAACATATCCATCACCTCACATAGATATAATTTTTTCTTGTGATGAGAACTTTTAAGATCTATTCTCCTAGCAACTTGCAAATATATAGTCCAGTATTGTTAACTGTGGTCGCCATGCTGTACATCATATCCCAGAACCAACTTACCTGATATCTCCAAGTTTATATCTTTTGACAGCCTTCATCCATGTCCCCCACCTTCTTTTTGCTGTTTTTTAACCTTTAAATGTTTTTCATCCTCAATAAAGGTAGTATATATATATATAACTGGGGGAAAAGTCAAATAATATCCAATGATAGAAATTGAATGTTCTCTCAGTCCTGCTCCCCAGAGGAAACCACTGATAAGTGTGTGTCTTTCAAGACTGTTTTCACACATACACACGTAATTATTTTCCACAAAGATGCCATCATTAAACATATTACTCTAAAATTTGCATTTTTAAAATATATGTATTTCCAAGTACAAAATTTTGTAATTGTCTTTGAATAGTCAGATTGGGGTCATGTTCCATGTTATGACTCCGCTCCTGGGCTGGGCAGAGTGCTGTTCTTCGCTGACTTATTTTACAATCCAGTGGTCACCTCACACTACTTGCAAAGGAGAAAGAGCTCCTATACCCAGGGTTTGGAATAGATGGCCCTGCTGCAAGTAAAAAATATCTTTGGAGTCTTACTTGTTTCATCTTAAAAGTTAGTGTAGGGGCGCCTGGGTGACTTGGTTGGTTAAACCTCTGCCTTTGGCTCAGGTCATGATCTCAGGGTCTTGGGATCGAGTCCTGCTTTGGACTCCCTGCTCAGGTGGGAGTCTGCTTCTCCTTATCCCCATCTGCCCTTCCCGCTTCTCATGCTCATGCTCTCTCTCTAATAAATCAATTTTTAAAAATCTTTAATAAAAACAGTGTAGATCTTGAATTTGCAAATATTAAAGCATCTCTGTTTTCAAATAAAAAACAAGGAGGTTCTCAGAAACAAACAAACAAAAGCCTGAAGTAAAATTCTTAGTCCAGGGGGTTGTGCTTGCTTGTCCTCTGGGCTTCAGGATACCCCAGTATATTGCCAGGTCCTGCTTGGGTATACCCTAGTGTGAGAAATACAGTGTTAGGCTTTCAAACAAAAGTACCTAGGGGTTTCCCACAACATATCCAGGAAGGAGGGAGCAGTAGATGCTACTGGAAAAATTATAATCACAGTTAGCTATAGAATAAGGGGCAGGATTTGGAATGGTATGTACTGAAAAGACAGAAGTTAGAATCAAGAGGTACTTAATATGGGCACTACTGATTCAGAGAATGGTTAGGATTAATGTAGGTTTGAAACCTGGCTCTGCTTTTTACTGGCCTGTGACTGTGAGCTATTTTCTTAACCTTACTGAGCCTCTGTTACCTCATTTGTAAAAAGGCATTAGGAGCAGGGTGGTAATAATGATACCAGAATCATAATACATCTGTGAGGATGAAATGATGATGTATATGAAGACATTTAAAGTGCTTCTGACCCATTAGAATTGCCTAGTAAATTATAGCTAACGGGAGAAAAGTGGAAGAGTCTTCTTTTTAGTTTACATGAATTTTTAATCTATGTACTTGGAAAAAGAGCCTCAAAATAGCTCTTCCACCAAGAATCAACTCCATCCACCCATATCTCTGCCTTGATAAGAGAATAGTGAGCACAGTTGTCTCATTTTATATCTAATTCTTCCTCTCACAGCCCTCCCTCAAATCACATTCCCATTATTGCTTCCTGTCATTTCCAGTTTCTGTGCCCCCATTTCTGCTAAAAAAAGCAGAAGTGAGGGAAATGTGATGGTTTGGGGATTTCTAAAAACTGTTCCTAAGTTCTCCTTGTTACATTATATTAAACTATAGTTATGTGAATGTAATATTTTCTGGATCTTTTCTCTGGGAAACACAAAGGAATTTCCCCCATTAGTGTCACATTTTATCTTTTAGAGGACAGGAATTACTATATTGGGCATACATAATATGAGAGTTACGCAGTTATGAGACTTCATTACATCAAAGAAATTCGCTGTTGTATTTTTTCACTCTGTGTCTTGCAAATGGAGAAACTTGGGCTCTTGACTTGCCTCAAGGCCACAGGTAAATTGCTGAGCCTGAACTGTTAGTTGTTTTGTTTTGTTCTTAACATTTTATTTATTTATTTATTCGTTCGATGGATCGCTTCTTGGCCTTTTGGCTAAGATCAGGTGTATTTATTTATTTGAGAGAGAGCGTGTGCATTCGTGAGCAGGGAGGGGCAGAGGGGAAGGGAAAATCTGAAGCAGACTCCACACTGAGCCAGAGCCCGACACGAGGCTTGATCCCAGGACCACAAGATCATGACCAGAGCCAAAACCAAGAGTTGGACACTTAACCTACTGAGCCACCCACGCACCCCCGTACTGATATTAATTTAAACATATGAGTTTGCTCTTTTGTACCTCAAAAATGATAGAATATTAGGACCTTTGTCTGATTCATTTTACAAAGCCTCTGGTGTGTATGTAACATGTCATAAAGAACACTTAAATGTAAATATATAGTGTACAGAGTAATAATAAAACTAATTCTCCTGTACCTACCATTAAATTAAAACGCTCTCTATGTGCCCTAACTTATTTTTCTTCCTCCTGCTAACCTCTTCTTCCCCCATGCCCACAGCCTGAGTACAGTGTAATATCCTTGCCTTTCTTTGTTTAGGTTTGAAAAACCTGAGTGCAAGTTCAGCCCTAGGCATGTGAGGAAAGACAAGTATTGTCGCTGTTAGATGACAACTCCCCCCGCCCAGAGAAGGTGAACAGAATCTTTGGTTCATGGCTTCTCTGAGAGCTCCTTAGAGTCCCTTCTGGTGAGGTAAGGGCTTAGGGTTATGCATGAGTCTTAGGAAACAGAGGTTTTTACCACAGCGAAGACATCTTGCAGAGTTGTAGTTTGAATGAGTTGTACAACATTGGACAGAAATATGGTCAAACATCACAGGCTGCTGTTTACTGCCTCTAAACTCATGTGGCTTTCCTCCAGTTTTTAAGAGTAGATCAAAGTAAAATGTTCTTGCCTTTTCAGTAAAATGTAAGTCTTCACTGATCCAGGCAGCAAGGCAAGGAGTGGGAGTATAGTAACTCCAGACTTTGCTTAAGACAGCCAAGTACGAGCTCACACAGGCACTTGATTCTCCAGTGAAAATGCTAATGTCATGGCAGTGGGGATCATGGTGATGACTGTCCCTAGTGTGGGCATCTCTCAAGGCACTTTCTAATCCTGACCAATTGCCCTCTGGTTCTTATACACAGCCCTTATTCTGGAACCACTCTTGACCATCCTTCATGCATTTCCCATTCTCTCTCCTATTTCCTGCCTTCCTCTTTCCTGGTTTAGTGTCTGGTAGAAAACATTCTTCAGGAGCTTCCTAAGGAAGGTGTGTGGGAGGTAAAATTTTGGAAGGCATCCATGTCTGAAAGTGTCTTTGTATTATTCTTATATATGAAAGAGTGGCTGAAAATAGATCTCTAGGTTAGAAACATTCTTTCAGAATTTTGAAGACAGTACTTTGTTTGCAGTGTTGGAAATCTGAAAACTTTTTTTTTCTTACTGTTATTTGCATTTATTTTATGCAGAATTGACTCCCGAGCCGTAATTTTTGTTTCTTCTGGGATATCTTTGTCTTCTGTGCAGCCTCCTCTTCTGGCTTAGGGACAGTCTGCTCTTTCTCAGTAAGGAGCATCTCAGTGTGGCAGGAGAGCTCCTGTTGGGTTAATCTGACCGTGAGCCCTGTAAGTTCAATGCTGCATCTTGGGGGCTTGTTCACCTGGCTGTGCTCAGTAACCAGAGAATCTACATCTAAACCCTTAAGTTCAGTGTGACTCTGCATTTTTAAGAATGTGCAGTAAAAAATTCAGCACTCTTTGGGCCACCCACCCTTCATCCATCCCCACACTTTGGCCTGGGCACACCTACCAACTCCACCATTGTAGTGATGGAATGATATGCATTTCTTCTGCAAATGAAGTGACATCCTTCAGATACTTGGTGGCTTTTTAGATATGCATACCCTTGATGGCTTGGGCAATTTCACATGTGTTCTTAAAGTGAACGCGAAGATTTGAACCTTTTGGTTTGCATGATTTTGTAGGGCTTTCTGGGTCAAGTGAGTAGTGAACCATATTCAAAGATCACCTCAGGCTGCTTATGGGAAGGACAGAAATCTGAAGACGTTTTGATGCCTGATCTTTTCTATATGGTCTGCTTTTTTCTTTCCGGAAGCTTTTGGAATTGTCTTTTTGTCTCCAGTGTTCTAAGCTTTTACAGTAGCATGACTTGATATGGTCTGTTTGCCATTCATTGAGTTGAGTATGCAATGGACTATTTAGTTCTTTAAAAAAAAAAGAAAAGATTTTATTTTTTTGAGAGAAAGAGAGAGAGTGAGAGAGCGCAGAAGCATGGGGGAAGGGCAGAGGAGAGGGAGAAGCAGACTCCCCACTGAACAGGGAGCCTGATGATATGGGGCTCAATCCCAGAACCCTGGGATCATGACCTGAGCCGAAGGCAGACACAACTCACAGAGCCACCCAGGAATCCCATGGACTATTTCATTCTAAAAACTCACTATCTTACTGTTTTAGGAAATGTTCTTTGACTATTTCGTTGATGAATTCTCTCTGTTTTCCCTGTTTGTTCCCTCCCTCCCTTCCTTACTCTCTCTCTCTTATTCAGATGTTAGATCTCCTAGGCTGGTCCTATAAATTTCTTATTTTTTATCTCTTTGCTCCTTTTCTGGGAAGTCTTTTCTTTTCTTTCTTTATTTCTTTTTTTTTTTTTAAGATTTTATTTATTTATTTGACAGAGATCACAAGTAGGCAGAGAAGCAGGTGGGGGCGGTGTGGGGGAGGGGGAAGCAGGCACCCTAATGAGCAGAGCAGAGAGTCCGACAGGACCTGATCCCAAGATCTTGGGATCATGACCTGAGCTGAAGGCAGAAGCTTTAGCCCACTGAGCCACCCAGGTGCCCCAAGGGAAGTCTTTTCCATATTCTCTTCCTACCCCTCTGTTGATTTTTTTTTTTTAAAGATTTTATTTATTTATTTAAGAGAGAGACAGTGAGAGAGAGCATGAGCGAGGAGAAGGTCAGAGAGCGAAGCAGACTCTCCATGGAGCTGGGAGCCTGATGTGGGACTCGATCCCGGGACTCCAGGATCATGACCTGAGCCGAAGGCAGTCGTCCAACCAATTGAGCCACCCAGGCGTCCCAATTTTTTTTTTTTTTTAAATTCCTGGTAGCAGCCATGTTTTAATTCCTAAGAACCCTTTATTTTCTTCCTTTAAAAAAAAAAAAAAAAAAAAAAGCTTAATGAATGCATGGTCTCATAGGATTTTTTTAAAGATTTATTTATTTTTAGAGAATGCATGCACACACACACATGCAGAGTGAGAGGCAGAGGGAAAGAATCTCAAGCAGACTCCCTGCTTAATGCGGAGCCCCACTAGGGGCTCAAGCTCATGATCCTGAGATCAAGAGTCAGAGGCTCAAGCAACTGAGCCACTCAGGCCCCCCATTATCTCGTAGGATTTTAGTGATAGGTTTTTATGGGATTTGGACCTTCTTCCTTTATATATAGGCTTTTGCTTATTTATTTTCCTTATTTGTTTTAGACTCTTCCATTTCACAGGCTCTCCACCCTGTGATGATTCTTTGCTATCTGCTTATGATTAAACATAATCTAAACATAACAGCTGATTAGAAGCTCTGTGTAGGTGGGGTTATTGACTGTTGACTTCACAGCAGGGTGATCTGGGTTGGCCATATGTTGGGGAATTCCCAATTAGTATCTCTAGGGTTTTTTCCTTTGCCTGGTCAGATTCCCCAAAGGCATGTTTCCAGTCTCTTGCCTGCTGGGTAAAGGCCTCACCAGTGCCAGTGTTTCTGAGAGCCAAGGAAGGAGACAGGTCTGAGTTTCTCTACATTCTAATTTCAATACGCATATATTCACGTAATCCCTATTTTCAGTATGGGGGACACACTGTCAAATGAGCTTGGTACTATAATCTAGAGATCCTTTGAACCACCACATGCAGGTAATGAGCCTTTAGACTTCTTACCCCCGCCCCAGCAGAATCAATATGGATGTGGGATTGGAAAGCAAATTTAGGACTCTGATATTGCTTTAATAGCTTTTACCCAGTTCTCCAGAGGTAGGAGCTAGACTTCCATTTAGTATGCCTCCTTTGCTTTTAGTTCTGGATTGTTTTGAGAAATTAAGTTGGTTCTTAGCTTACCCCTCTCCAAATCTGACTTTGTTGTATCTGCAAGGTTAGTGGCCACCTGTCCATCTCCTTTCCAGCTTCCAGATTTTGTTGCGGCTATCTCCCCTCTTGTTCTCCAAGTTCTTGTGGGTTTGTCATTTTACAAGGCTCTGTATTACAGTTTTACTGGGATTTCAATTGGGATTAATATTAGATTGTGTGTGTCTTCTTAACCTCAAAGCTTATGTTCTCCTCACTATTAACAAGTGTTGACAGAGAGATTAACACAAAAATCAGCGAAGTCTGTGAGAATCTCTCTTTTTCTTCCATTTTGATTCTCTTTCCTTTTTGGGGAGGGGAGGGAGGGGTGGATACAGCGAGGTTTGAGAGGTCTAAATGTACTAATCCACGCTGTACTTTCTAATAATAGATAGTTCTTACTAAGTACTTTTCCATGTGCTGTGTAGCTAAATACATCTACATTGATCCTCATAATAACCCAATTTGTATCTCCATTCTACCAATGATGAAACAAGCCCAAAGAGGAAATCTGCATTTCCTAAGGTCACACAGTTCTGATATAGTGGAACCAAAATTCAAACCTAGGCAGCCTGACATCAAAGCTTGTTGCTCTTAATTACTATACTATTAAATACTAGCTATAAATTGGAAAAGTCTCTTTTATGTCTCTTTTCAATTTTATTTACTGTATAAGCCCTTCCACTGCAGAGCTATAGAGATGACTTGAAACATTAACTGGGGATACCCAAGGTATCTTTTTATATTCCTAGGTCTTTTGTCTATTTTGAACTGACAGGATTGTTCCAGAAAACAAAGTCAATAGTAGCAGTGCACTGTTGTATGTGGCTCTGTGCTAAAACAGAAGTTATGTGAATCACTGCAGTCAAGGAAAGACTACACAAATTTCCAAGCCTCCACAGTCCCCTCATCGTATGCTATCTCCTCTAGTCATTAAATGGTACCTGTGGGCCTGAACGTATTTACATTCTTTACCACTGTGAGCAGATTACCCCCCATACATGAACTGGATCTGGAACCCTGGAGGAAATTTTTAATAAACTTTGAAAGTAGAAATTAAAATGCATCAAAGTAAGTTAATTTAATCTTCCTGAAATTAGTTTTCAGTCTTCAAAATACTGTCCTTTTCTGCCTCACTGTGATAAAAGAAATGCAAATATCTTACAGAGAAACTAAAAAGACCAAAAAATGTGTGTAAATGTTGGGAGAAAAGTCATTCTATGAGTCAGGAGTGAAATCTTCTGTCTTCTAGACAGCGCTGACTCTCAGCGAGATGGGGAAATCCATCTTGGCCAATTTAATCATTCTCTAAAAGGCTGGACAACTGTGTGGGTGCTAATGGCATCAGAGAGAAACGGTACGCAGGAAACACATCCCACACTTGACAGGATGTTCCCAAGTCAGGAAGGGCATTTCTCTTCCTCAGTAGAATTGTTTCATTGACTAAAGACAACATGAGATCATTGAAATCTCCCCAAAATACCAGAGACTGACGAAAGCAGGATATAGGACATGGTGAGTCTAATGTGATATAGTGGGATCATTTATGATGTCATAATAAAGTGATAGTATTTTGTGTACATACTTCCTTCCAAGAGATTTGAAGAACTTTATGGAGTCAATCAGTCACTAAAGTTTTAAATCTTCTGCGTTCAGAGTACATGGTCCCAGAGATGGGAGCAGGACTCTGGTTCAGTCACAGCCTCTCCTCTCTGAAACTCCGCCACAAGGCTTTTGAAGCTTCCACTTCTGGAATACCACCCAGAGAAGTTTCCTTCCCTCACCTCACCCCAGCTTCTGTTGCTTCTCTAAAACATTTCCTTTTTTCATCTTCTTCCAAGTACCTATTTTCATCAAGTGTTAATGTAGACCTTACCTGGTATATAGCTCTTGAACAGTTCCAGCAATGAAATTCATTAATCTTCTTTAAGTAAAGAATGATTTCTCCCTCTGTCTCTCTCTCTGTAAGCAGCAGCAGCAGCTGTCATAGGTAGAACTGAGGTCTAGACCCCACCCGTAAGTAGCTGGCAAATGAAAATGTGACAAGAAGCCTTGAGCCACAACTTTGGTGGGTTTTCTGCACTCTTCCGTGGTGGCATTCAGAGGTACATAGAAAAATGTAACAGTCACCTGAGCACGATCTCTAGGGCAGGAATTCTTTTCCTGAAACTTAGCTCAAGAGAACAGTGTTACAAAGACAAAGAAGAGAAGTGAAACTGGTTATGAGCTCACCTGAAGATGTTAGGAACACAGAAACAAGTAGAAAACTCCACTGTTGTAGTGTAAGTTATGACTTGCATTGTTTTTTCTGCTGCAAACTTTGTGGAGAGCACAGTGTGTCAATTTATAAACATTGTGTTTATAGTCTTCTGAGTCTATGAGAACATTGCTCCTATAGAGTTTCATCGATCATTGCATCTCTAAACTGATTTTATGTTCTCAAAATTGTCAAAATTAATTAATTTGAGGGGGAATAATTGTCAAAATTAATGTACATGAAAGAAAAGGATCCAAAGAACCTTTGTTTACTTTTCTTGCTTTCTCTTCTCTGCTTTTGACTTAAACTTATCATCTCCTAAGTACCCCGCAAGCCACATGGTTTTGAGATCCTTTTTCCAATGAGCTTTTCATATAGGAATTGTATGCGGCTGTGATGTCATTTTATGTTTTTGTTGAGAATGACTTGAGAGAGAAACGTTCATAATACTGTTAAGGATAGTGGTAGAGGGGAGAGGGTGAGAGGGCACCTGATTTCACATTTTAAAAATAAAGCAGTCTGAGCAAATAAATGAAACAGGAATTTGAAATTCCTGACTCAGGCCTGGACCCCCTACCCACAGATCCTATACTATTCTATCCTGTAAATTTGGAATGGTATCTTCTGTAGCAAATCAGGAGACTGATATTAGATGACTGCTGGTTCGATTATGATTCCACTTTGACCAAAGGTGAATGTGGAGCAAGGGACAATACTTACTCACCCGGCCTCTCCCTCAGCCAGGATGCTGAGTGCTGAAAACCTCCCACCTGTCCCCACTCCTGCTGCCTCTAGGCACTTCTGGCTTCCGCCCTCTCCTGGCTTTTTACGCTGACTGGCTTGCTCTGCGCGTCTGCAGCCTGCAGCCGGCTCCCACTTCCATCCTCACACCAGCTGTATCTCCTCCGTGCCTTTGCCCTCAAGCCTCCCTCTCTCTCTCCCCCACACCGTCCCTCTACCAATGACTCACCTCCTGCAACACACAGAAAATGGAAGCTGTCAGGAGGAGTGAGCTCGTGTTTACACACACACACACACACACACCCGCACCCCCACACCCCGCACAGTCAAAACCAGTTTATCTCTGCTCAAATCGGTCTTTGTGCTAGAGGTGTTCTCTCTCTCACCTGTTCTCTAGATTCTCTGCCTGTTTTCTCGGGAAACTGGCTCCAACAATCATCCCCTCTATGCCTGTATCTTCAGCTTTTAGCTTGCCGCTGACTTTTTCTGATCAGAGTATAAATATTGTCAAGTCTCTTCCCTCTTTAAAAACAAAACAAAACAAAAAAATATCAAACACCTTCTCCCTTCACAGTGAAACTTCTGGAAGTTGGAAATTCCAAAGAGGACACAGTTTCTGAAATGAAAAAGCAGAATTGATTGTTATTTTTGGTAAGCAAAATAGAGCAGTGCTTGTAAGCCAGAGTCTCTCTGGACAAAGCAAACTATGAGCGTATGTAGTTTAGGGAACCAATTGAAATCTCACTCCTGCCCCCGTGGTGTCATCAAAATGACTCCTCCAGGCTGCAGGCCGAGCTTTGGTGTCTCTGTAAGCACTGATACTTATCCTGTCCTTCATAGTCTTTCTGAGAGACTTCCGTCTCCTGGTTCTCCTTTCATCTCTTGCTGTTCCTCAGTTTACATTAAATTGTTTTCTCTTCACTCTACTCTTTAGAAAAGAATATTCCTCATGTTTCATCCTCAGCTTTATTCCCTTGTAAGTCTGTATCCTTCCTGTGATACCTCATCTACTCCGAATGGCTCCACATCGTTATCTCCAGCCCAGAGCCCTCTGCTAAATAGTAGAGTCCTGTCACTGGCTGCCCACTGGATATCTCCAGCCTGGGCGTATCGTGAGCTTTTCTTCTCTGTCTTGCTACCGTCGTTTGTCCCGTCGTCCCAGTCTTCCTTGGTTTTTCTCTCTCCTCATTTCCCACATGAAATCAATGACTAAGTCTGATCAGCTCTGCTCTACTAACTCTCAGAGGGCTCTCTTCTTTCTGTCTTCACTGCCCCGGCCTCCGTTCTCGTCTCTTACTTTAATTACCGCAGAAGCCCCCTACTTGATCTCCTTGCTCAGCCTTCTTGCAGTTTACAGTTTTGATCACTCTAAATTGGGAGTCATTCATGCTCCTGTTTTCAATCCTTTGCTTTACCCCCATTGCCTTTAGGTGGGAAAAGATTCCTTATCACAGCTTACAAGGACCTTTGTGATCTGACCTCTGTATTCATTCCGGCCTTTTTTTCTGGCATTTCTCACTGTCATCGCACACTTCTGCGTGAATTGCATCTGACAGCTTGCAGTTCCTCGAATTCAGTGTACTTATAAAGACCTTCCACCTTCAACATGGCATTCCCATTCCTTGCCCAGATAATTCATCTGAAACCTCAGCTGTTGCTTCCTCTGTGGAGACTTCCTAGACTGCCCTCCCCACCCCCCATGTGATTTAAGTGCTCATCCCTTGTCCTCCCTCTTAGCACTTGTTAAATTATATTATAGTCATTCGATCACGAACTCCTGGAGGTTAGGGATGACTATGTGTTTCTGTCTGTATCTCCAGTACCTCCTGTTCTTGGCTGGCAGAGAAGTACTCTTTAATGGTTGATGAATGAACTGGAGTTTTCACTGTATCAGGCCACAGATTTAAGCATGTGTACATACGCACACACATACGCATGCACACACACGTAAGTGCACATCCAAAAAAATCCCTGAATCTGATCGAGTCTCTAGATCCAACTACCAATTTATAAGAAAAACAGAGGACCAGAGAATATGTTACACGATACCATAGGGATGTAGTCAGCAAAATCTAAGGGTGGGAAATTCTGTTAGGACAACAGCAACATTTCTTTACAATCAAGCAATTGCAATATATGGAGCCTTTTTAGATCCTCATATTTTTTGAAAACTAAAAAAAAAATGATGACTCAGATGTACACTGTGTATTTGATATTAAGGAATTATTGTTAATATTTTAGGATGATAATGACATTGTGCCTATTTTTTCTAAGGATCCTTATGTTTAGATGTATGTTCTGACATATTTATAGATGAAATGATATGATGTCTAGGATTTGTTTCAAAATAATCTGAAAGGGAGAATAATCTAGGTGGGGAGACAGATGAAATTGGACTGGCCTGCAGCTGATAGTTATCAAAGCTGGTGACAGACCCCCCAGCAGCTCATTATGCTATTTTACCTACTTTTGTTTGTATTTTTAGATTTCAGTAGTAAAACTTCTATTGTGGCAAAATGTACATAGTGCAAAATTTATGATAACCAGTTTTTTTGTGTTTTTTAGTTTTTTGCTTACGTTCCAGTTACTCTATACCCATTAAATAATCTCATCCCCCAACTCCTACCCTTTGCAACCATTACATTTTCTGTGTGTATGAATTTGACTACTCTCGGTACATCATACAACTGGAATTGTACAATATCTGTCATGTCTGGCTTAATGTCTTAACATAATGTTAACATAATGTCTTCTAGGTTTATCCATGTTATAGCACTTATCAGAATTTTTTTTTTCCTTTTTAAGGCTTTTACACATTTTGTTTATCCATCTGTTGCTGGGCATTTGGGTTGTTTCCAAAATTTTTCCACAGAGTATCTGATTATGAGAATTTTTTTTTTTAAGATTTTATTTATTTATTTATTTATTTGACAGAGAGAGATAGCTAGAGAGGGAACACAAGCAGGGGGAGTGGAAGAGGAAGAAGCAGGCCTCCCACCCAGCAGGGAGCCCAGCTGGGGGGACACTGGGATCGTGAACTGAGCTGAAGGCAGATGCTTAATGACTGAGCCACCCAGGCACCCCTGGTAATGAGAATTCTAAATATGAGGTATATTGATTATAGTTACCTTGCTGAAGAACTGGCATAAAACTAATTTCTGTGGACATCAGATATTAAGGCTTAAGAGCTTTTAAAGATCTACAGTCCACACAACCCAGGAAGTGCCAGAGACTGCAGGCGGTGGGGTAAAAGTTAAGAATAGGGAAAGGAAGTTACACTTGTTGTCTAGGATTGCTCAGAAAAGCTCTTGCCCTCATTGGCCTCTACCACCTCTCAGGAAGCTTTTCTACTTCCTGAGTATCCCTACAGTTATTTCTAACACCTATAGCCCTGCCAAATGTATTTTTACCCTAAGCTCAGGAACTACCTTTCAGCAATTTTGTGCCAAAAATAAGTGTGTCACTTACAAGTAAAACAAAAAACAAAGTTTTTATTTGTTCCTGCAGGAGATAAACCAAGTTAGAATGAAAGCTTAAACCAGAAAATGTTTGCATCAAATATTAGTCTGAAATTTGTTCTTAGTCTTCTGGTTTTTGGAAAATTACCCTTTAGACATCCTAAGGAGCAATGGCACGGAGAAGAGCTGTGAGATCTAATCTCAGGTTAGCCTTAAGGTACCCACAGAAAGTTCTGGAGTCAATGTGGAATTTTAGATATTCTCTAGAAGGAGCCATACTATTTAGTTTGTTCTACTATTTGGCTCAGATTCCAGACTCCTTAGACAAGCCCAGAACTATCCCTCTCATCTCACGGTTTCCCATGTTAGAACAATCCAGAGTGGATTGCAGCTTCTGTGGTCACGACTGCCCTGAGCTCAAGAAAATTCTTCCTTATCGTTCTCATCTAAATATATTTCCTGCTTATAGTTTCAGGAGAAGATTGCCTTTTATATCTTCTTCTGGCTATCCAGTACACATTGGATATTTGTCCCATACCCCTTTGTCCTTAGAAGCCCCAGGTTTTTTTTTTTTTTTTTTAATTTATTTTTTCTTTTTTAAAGATTTTACTTATTTATTGGACAGAGAGAGAGACAGCAAGAGAGGGAACACAAGCAGGGGGAGTGGGAGAGGGAGCTCAGCTCCTGCTGAGCAGGGAGCCTGATGCAGGGCTCAATCCAGGACCCTGGGATCATGATCCAAGTCAAAGGCAGCCGTTTAACAACTGAGCCACCCAGGTGTCCCAGAAGTCCCAGTTTTGGTTTTAAAGGTTTTGTTTTTTGTTGTTGTTGTTTACTTTTTATTTTGAGATAATCATGGATTCATTTGCAGATGTAAGAAATGGTGCATGGAGATTCCATGTATCTTTTACCTACTCTCCTCCAATGATAGCATCTTGGCAAACTATATTATCACAACCAGAATATTGACCTTGATGCAGTCAAGATAGAGCGATGTCCATCACCACAACATCCCTCCTGTTTCCCTGTTACAGCCATACCTACTTCTTGCCTGACCTCATCAATCCAGGTTGTTGTGGTATCAATAATTTGTTCCTTTTTATCGTTGTTTAGTATTCTGTGATCTGAATGTACCAGTTTGTTTAACTCTTCATCTATTGAAGGACATCTGGATTGTTTCCAGATTTTGGCTGTTATGAATAAACATAACTAGTTAAACATTTGAGCACAAGTTTTTATGTAAACATAGTCTTCATTTCTCTGGGATAAATGCCCAGAAATACAATAACTCAGTCGTGTGGTAGTTGCATATTTAGTTTTACAAGAAACTGCCAAACTGTTTTCTGGAGTGGCTGTATCATTTTAAATTCCCACCAGTGATATACGAATGATTCAGTGTCTCAGCATTTGGTGTTATTACTATTTTTTTAGCCATTCTGATAGATGTGTGGTGACACCTCATTGGGTTATAGTTTGCATTTCCCTGATGGCTAATAATGTTGGATATCTTTTCATATGCTTGTATATCATGTATGTCTTCTTTAGTGCAAGGTGTTAGGCGTTCTTTTGTTTTGTTTTGTTTTTAAGTAAACTCCATCACCATTGTGGAGCTGGAATTCAGGACCCCAAGATCAAGATTCACATTCTCTGCCAACAGAGCCAGCCAGGTGCCCCAAAAGGACTTTGTTCATGTTTTATTTGGATAGTTTGCTTTTTTTTAGCTGTTGAGTTTTGAGAGTTCTTTGTGTTCTAGAAACTTCTTTGTTGAGTATGTGGTTTGCAGGTATTATCTCCCAGTCTGTAACTTTTCTTTTTCGTCTTTTTAACAGGGCCTTTCATAAAGCAGTTTTAATTTTGATAAAGTCCAATTTATCAATTTTTCCTTTTATAGACAGTGTCTAGATACCAAGTCTAAGAACTCTGTATAGCCTGTCATGACGATTTTTCTCCTAGGTTTTTTTCCTAAAACTATATAGCTGTTTAATATTTGAGTCCATGGTCCATTTTGACTGAATTTTTTATATAAGGTATGAGATTTAAATAGAGGCTTATTATTTACTTTGGATGTCCAATTGCTTCAGCACCATTTGTTAAAAAGTTTATCTTTCCTTGGCATATTTGTGTGGGTCTGTTTCTGGGTCATCTGTTCTGTTCTGTTGATCTATGTGCCCATCCCTCTACCAATGTCTCAGAATTTAGATTACATTAGCTCTATAATAGGGCTTAAGATGAAGTAGACTGATTCTTCCCCCTTTATTTTTTTTTTTCAAAATTGGCTTAGCTATTCTTCTTCGCCTTACCATAAAAGTTTATAATAATCCTGTCTATATATCTACCAAAATATCTTGCTGGGATTTTGATAGGAATTGCTTTAAACACCCACATTTCAATTTGGAGAGATTTGACATTTTTACTGTCTAGAGTCTTCCGATCCATGATCATGGATGGTATTGTTCTGTTCTTCCATGTGCTTGCTGATTTTCTGACTAGGTCATTTGCCAGTTGTTGAAAGAGGAGTATTGAAGTCTCCAGCTGTAATTGTGGATTCATCTATTTCACCTTTACATTCTATCTGCTTTCTTTTCACATTTTTGCAGCTCTGTTGTTAATATCAATGTAACCCCTCTGTATTTGCTTTGATGAATAGTTTGCAATAGTTTGCATAAGATTTAACTTATTCCATCCTTTAACTTTCCACCAGCCTATATTAGTATATGTGAAATGAGTTTCTTATTCTTATGAGTTATTTATTATTTTTAAGCAATAAAATTAGCTGGGTCATGTGTTTTTACCCACTCTACCAGCCTCTTTTTTTTTTTTTTTAAGATTTTATTTATTTATTTGACACAGAGAGAGGGATCACAAGTAGGCAGAACAGCCCGCAAAGAGAATGGGGAAAGCAGGCTCCCCACCAAGCAGAGAGCCCAATATGTTGCTCCATCCCAGGACCCTGGGATCATGACCTGAGCCAAAGGCAGAGGCTTAACCCACTGAGCCACCCAGGTGCCTCTACCAGGCTCTTTTAATTGGTATATTAAAATCCTTTATATTTGGGGGCACCTGGGTGGGTTGGATGGTTGAGTGAGTGTCTCTGCCTTTTGCTCAGGTCATGATCTCCACATCCTGGGATTGAGCCCCACGTCAGGCTCCCAGCTCAGCAGGGAGCTTGGTCTTCCCTTGCTTGTGCTCTCTCAAGTAAATAAATAAAATCTTAAAAAAATATATTTCATGGGCTCCTGGGTGGCTCAGTGGGTTAAGCCGCTGCCTTCGGCTCAGGTCATGATCTCAGGGTCCTGGGATCGAGTCCCGCATCGGGCTCTCTGCTCAGCAGGGAGCCTGCTTCCTCCTCTCTCTCTCTGCCTGCCTCTCTGCCTACTTGTGATCTCTGTCAGATAAATAAATAAAATCTTTAAAATATATATATATATATTTCATGTTAGTATTGAAATGTTAAGATTTATACCTGCCATTTTATTTTTTGTTTTATTTTTCTTGCCTTCCTATGGGCTATGTGAACTTTTTATAGAATTCCACTTTGGTGTACTTATAGTGGGTTTTTTATTTTATTTTTTAATCTATAGTATTTTTTTAGTGTATCTCTTTGTATAGCATTTTTCATGGCTTCTCCAGATACTATATGTATGTATGTATACACACACACAAAATATCAGTCTGCTGGTGTCATCATTGAAACAAGTTTTCTGTCTTGCCAGGTGGCCTCTTTCCTGGTCCTTTGGCTAGAAAAACGGGCCTTTCTTGGGCTCTTTTTGTCTGTACCCATGGACATTTCTGGATTTCTGGCTTCTTTAGCTCCAAGTCTAGGATATATGAGGCAAAAAGAAAATCCAGGGAACACACTGCTATGTCATTCATCATGCCCCCAGGTCCCTAGCCAGTCTGCTTTTTTCTCTCTACCTTTCACAGTCTTTTTTTTTAATTTCTCAAAAAAAAAATTTTTTTTGCTTTATGGTGAAAATAGGCATAAATCTCATTTTATACTGTAATTTTTAAAAATTTTATTTTTAAGCAATCTTCACAGCCAACATGGAGCTAAAATTAACAACCCAAAGATCAAGAGTTGCCTGCTCCACCAACTGAGCCAGCCAGCCACCCTTGTGCTGAATTTTATATCTTAAATGTGTTTGGAAACATTTTGATTTGGGGGAACATCAAACTTTCAAAGTCTTTCTGTGTATGTTTTGTATAATGGCTAGGGGTTTTTGTTGTAATTAGTGGCAGAGGTAGGAAAAGTAGATCTACTCCCATCTTCCTAGAAGTGGAACTCCCTCCCAGTTTTATTTTTGATCTAATGTAGAATTAAGGTAAATTTTCTTTTTCTTTACTGTTCTGAGTATACCTCTGACTCTGACCCAGCCCACTAGATCCAGCCTTGGAATTTACCCCAGAAGAAGTCTGCTCACAGCTAGACTCTTACAGAGTTTCAGGCCAGTACTCTACTCTGTATACACATCTTTCTTTCCTGTGTCTTTCACTTACACTCCTTTGTTTGCATTGTTTCAGATAGAGAGCTGGTAGAGACCTCTAAACCACAAGATGGTGCCCCAGAGCAGTTCAAGCTAATCCTTTTCTGTTCTTCTCTGGCCCCTATTTTTAACTTAATATTAGCAAACTCAAGGCTGTTTATCTAAAGCAGCATATGGCTCTGAAGACCCAACTGTGTTTTTCTTTAAGCCACGTCTTTCCGGTTGCATGAAAATTTAAGCAATCATTAAAAAAAAATTATTGTTTGAATTTTTTTTTTCCTATCTTTCATTTGGTGAGAATTCATATGGAAAATTTTAAAAGTAATTGTCATTCCTCTTAGTGAATCAAGTTGCCATTTTGTAATTGGGCTCACTGAAAATAATCCTAAAGGAAAGGAATATTATAGGGGTGCCTGGGTGGCTCACTCAGCTAAGCAGTTAAGCATCTGACTTCCTCTCAGGTCATGATCTCAGGGTTCTAGGATCTAGGATGGAGCCCTGCATCTACCTCCGCACTCAGCAGGAGTCTGCATGTCGCTCCCATGTTCTCTCACTCTTTGCCTCTCCCCCTCCCCCTCCTCATGCTGTCTCTCTCTCAAATAAATAAAATCTTTTAAAAAAGAAAGAATGTTATGTGTGCATTCTGAAGGAGATGCACCTCTCTGAATGTCTTTTGAGGTATTTGAATCAGAGAGCCAAACTTCCTTACAGTATAGATGTTTGCTTTTGATTACTAGCCTAACTTTATTTTTTAAAATTTTTAATATTATTTATTTATTTGACAGAGAGAGACACAGCGAGAGAAGGAACACAAGCAGACAAGCAGTGGGAGTGGGAGAGGGAGAAGCAGGGTTCCCACCGAGCAGGGAGCCCAATGTGGGGCTTGAACCCAGGACCCTGGGATCATGACCCGAGCTGAAAGCAGCTACCCAGGCGCCCTAGCCTAACTTTTTAGATGATGGCTTAAAGATTATATGAAAATGTATGGTTATTCCACTGGTAGATACATGTGAACAGTCTTCAGGTGGTAGGGTATGAGTGGTTGCTGCTTTGTCTTTCTTCTGGTCTGTATTTTTCAAGTTTCGATAATGAGCAACTTTTATGATAGATAAAAATAGATGTTGACTATATTCGTCAGCTAAGCAGAAAATATTTATTAACCATCTAACAAATGTAGATTCAGCATATATTTTTTCCTAGCCTTAATAGGCTCGCTAAAGACAGGGACCAGGTCTTTTTTTTTTTTTTTTTTAGATTTTATTTATGTGAGAGAGAGAGAGAGAGAGCAAGGGGACTGGTGAGCAGAGACAGAGGGGGAACCAGATTTCCTGCTGAGCAGGGAGCCTGATGTAGGGCTCCCTCCTAGGACCCCCGGGATCGTGACCTGAACCAAAGGCAGACTCCTACCCAACTGAGCCACACAGGTGCCCCAGGGACCAGGTCTTTCAAAATTTTGTAAGCTAAGATACCTACCATGTGCCTTATATGTAGAGAGACCTGGGAAACAACTGTTGAATGAACATAGAAGCCACTATTCCTACCTTTGAAGGAAGGAATTCTGTATTACTGGTTATAAAGCTTTGGCTTTAGAGGCCTTACACTGGTCTTGATACATTTTTCTGCTTAAGTATTAGCACACATTCATTGGGCAAGTTGTGTCCACTCTGTCTTAATTCTAGAACTAATAATTAGGGATAATAAAAACAACTACAGTTTCCTAAAATAATAAGATTAGTAATGGAGTAGGATAGATGATATAAATCCAAAGCATCAAACAGTAATATTAAAAATTTGACCCTAACTATATTTATTCTTAGACTGTTAGAGAGTCTACACAGATATAATATATAATTTGTGCTAAAGCAATGTTTAACAACTGACCAAATAAATGAATGAAGTTTTATTGATTAAAGAATTTTAAATAATATCCTAAAAAGCTTGAGAAGAAGTTAAGAGTTAAGGGAAGCTGGATTAAAATCAGTGCTTTTTACGGATGCCTGGGTGGCTTAGTCGGTTAATCGTCTGCCTTCAGCTCAGGTCATGTTCCCCAAGTCTGAGGATAGAGCCCCACATCAGGCTTGCTGCTGAGTGGGGAGCCTGCTTCTCCCTTTCCCTTTGCCTCTACTTTTGCCTGACAGAGAGACAGATCTCTCTGTCAAATAAGTAAATAAAATCCTTTTAAAATAATAATAATAAAATCAGTGCCTTTTCCAACCAAGACTCAAGAATATTAATGATTTCTTCAGTGACTTTCAATTCCTGATTTCATAGGCTTAGAAACTGTTATAAAGAACTTCTGTATTTCTGATACAATATTAGTAACTTAATTTTTCATTAACTTTTATTTTACTTAGTAATATCCATTTATAGCTTAGTTTAGTAAGTTGTAAATAAAAGTAATCTATGGACTTCTTATGAAAGATTGAATATAAGCAAGCTTACCAAGTTACTAGATTTGTTAAAAATCCAGACTTTTGAGAGGCAATTATGTGCACACAAGATGGGTGGGAAGTAGAGAAAATGGGAGTAAATTCACTGAAAAGGAGCTAGAGAATAGAAATTGACTGATCTTTGAGTGGAAAAAAAGGATTTCAGTGAAAGATAGCAGTCTCACCAGAATCATGGCATAGAAAAGTTGGCTGAAAAGACACAATCTAGTCCAGGCATATACAAACTGTATAAAAAAAAGAGAGAGAGAGAGAACCCTTTATTCAAGTGGAAACTTATGCAGAATATGATATAAATATACAAAAGCTGAGATATTTTGGTTGAAACAGGGCGGAGACTAAAATGCATCCTCCTTGAATCTCCCTCTGTCTATCCCAGTGGACTCTGTCGTACGCACTTGAAAAACAATTCATCCTGTCTCTGCTTAGAAATACCCCCTAGACCCACTGAAATGTAGCCTGACTAGTAGGCAGGTGGTAGACATTTATTTGTAATAAGGAAACCTTTTCTTCAGGCTTACAAAGATAGAAAATTATTTTAAGGAACATTTTTTCACCCCTTACCAGAAAAGAGTGTTTTACCATTGAGACTAGCAGCTGGAGGAGCTACTCCACTTTGAGAGTCTTCCCTTGACTGTCTTTGTGTTTTCTAGCTCTTGGATGTGGTCTCCCAACTAGCCAAGCAGAATCTGCAGCTGCTGGTCCTGGGCCGAAAGCACATGCTAACACAGCACTCCAGGTGGAGAAAGGATGAGATGAAGAAGGTGCAGCAGCAAGCCAGCTGCTTCTTTGCCGACAACATGTAAGTACTGAAGGTACTAGGTGAATTACCCTAGGCCCAAGTCATCTGCTTGGTAGTTACCTATTTTCGCCATTTTTTAAGTACATGTGTATGAATCCAAAAAAGGATTTGAGGCAGCTTACAAAAATACACTTCCTACAGCAGGATACATTTAAATAGATGAGGAAATCAGGATAAAGGAGAACTAGGAGGAAGATAAAGTCAGAAGTAAGAGGAGTACACAGAATGCATGCTATAAGGTCCTACAAAGATCATTCAACAGATATTTTATATAAATGAGCACCTTCAGTGTTCTTGGAAAACAGCGGTTGTTCAGGAAGTCCCTGCCCCTTCTTGGGACTTAACATAAACAGGTAAACAAATAAAAAGATAATGTAATTCTAGGCAGTGGTTAATGTTAAGAAGACAGTATAGCAGAGTAAATAGGTAAGAAAGGATGAGGTAGGGGGTGGGTCAGAGGGTAGTAGATGGGGTGGTCAGGAATAGCCTTTGGGAGAGGACAGATACAAAGAGAGGGAGTCACTTGAGAAAATAGGAGGGTGGATGGAAGAACATACCAAGCCGAGGGAATGGCAGGTGTTCAAAAAGCCAGGGAGCCAGGAGTGTGTTTGGCATGTTGGAAGACAGCAAACAGACCAGTGCAGATGAGCTGTAGCAGTGGGAAGAAAAGTGGTAGGTTCCAAGGTCAGGGAAAAGGCAGGGACCACAGTACAGAAGACCTTGTGGGCTCTGGCAGGCAAGCAGAGAACGTGAATTTTATTCTAACTATAGAGGGAATGCTGCCGTGAGTGAGTGTCTCAAGAAGCCAAAGGAACATGCTAAATAAGGTCAGTGACAAAATGGTACAGTGTCCATAAAGAAGAAAGCATCAGCTCTGGAGGGGCACAGATCCTCAACAGTACATGTAAAGTTTTAAAATGCACATAGTTTTGGGGCGCCTGGGTGGCTCAGTGGGTTAAAGCCTCTGCCTTCGGCTCAGGTCATGATCCCAGAATCCTGGGATCGAGCCCCCCATCCGGCTCTCTGCTCAGTGGGGAGCCTGCTTCCTCCTCTCTCTCTGCCTGCCCCTCTGCCTTCTTAGGCTCTCTTTCTCTCTCTGTGTCAAATAAATAAATAAATAAAATCTTTAAAAAAAAATAAAATGCACATAGTTTTACATCTGATTTATGTGGTGACAAAAGTTTATTTCTAACCTTGCATGGATAATGTGTGTCCCTCAGCTGATCTAGGTTTCATTATACTGAATGTGATAGCTTCAGGATTTGTCAGTATTCCCCAAGTTCTTTGTTCCTAAAAGGGTAAAATGGCTCCCAGTACATGGAGCAGGAGGCTAAGCCCTCATTCAGATCCCAAACCAATCCCTTTTATCTTTAGGTAAGCCCTTTTCCATACTCCGGAAAGGGTGGCTTCTCTG
Organism: Mustela nigripes; assembly: GCF_022355385.1. Taxonomy (NCBI): domain Eukaryota; kingdom Metazoa; phylum Chordata; class Mammalia; order Carnivora; family Mustelidae; genus Mustela; species Mustela nigripes. The sequence goes on from NC_081569.1 coordinate 83,676,015, forward strand.
TCTCCCAAGAGCAGAAGACAACAATAATGTCCTTCACACCCTCGCTTTAGGCAACAGTGGGTAGACATGAGGAACACAGGCTTTAAATGGCCTGCCCAGTTTCTGAGCATGGCCCTGCCACCTCCCATCTGGGAACGTATTTCCCATCTCTGGGTCTTCCCCATATGTAACCCCTACAGGGTTATTGTGAAGATTAAATGAGAGAATACCTGTAAATAATATATATAAAACTGTGGCAGGGCACCAAGTACATGAATCATATTTGTAGTGCTGTTATCATCACTATTCTTTTTCTTAGATGGAGGAATTGGATAAATGCAGTGGTAAAACCAAGGCCCTTGATGGAAATTGGTCTAATGCCTGGCTTGGGACTTGTATTTATTATGTCCTTTCAGGTGACTTTCTATGGTTTGGATTTGAATATCTAAGTTTTTAACTTTAATTCTGTTTTCCACTAACATGCCAAAGAAGTCTTTTCAGACATATACTCCAGAGAACAGCATAGTAAATCCCCATGTAACTGTCACCCAGCTCCAATGATTACCATCATTTTTCTCATCTCGTCCCATGTAACCCCTTGCATTTTTTTTTCTCTTCCTCTCTCTTTTTCCTAGAGATTTTTAAGGCAGATAGATTCCAGTCATTTATCGTTTCATTTGAAAAAGTTTGTTATAAAATAAACATCAAATGGTCCCACTCTGGGTCATTTGGATCAAGGCATAAGACCTAGCCCATGCTGCAGTCCGAGTCTCCTGAGCCAAGGCAACCCCTGCTGTTCTCACAGCACACCTCCTCCAGTGCGAAGTGCTGAGCTTGAGGGTCCGTTAGAGAGTCTGAGTCACAGTCTGTTCTCAAAGTAGGAGATGCCTTCGGGTGTGGATCTGGGTGACTTCCCAGAAGCTGCTATGAGATACCAGTTTTAGCTTTAAGGCAGCCCATTATTTTTGGTAGCTTTGCTGCAGGGAAGTGTCATCCTGTCCTACTAATATTATGAACATTTTTTGCATTTGAGTGAGGAAAGGGAAAGGAAGTAAGGGCGTGCTCTCTGGTGACTAAGGCAAATGGGCACAACACCCGGGGCATCCAGAGAACAAAGTTTGGAATGTGAAGAGATAATTATTGTTAGAATTTCCCAATCTAGCCAAATTGAGCATTTGCATTCCCTTCCCCTTAGCTTTCCATTTTTTGTTCTAGATAGTGCTTTCTACTAACAAAAGACTTGGAGGTGGTTGGTTTATAAGCATCACTGGGATTATGTCACTTAAGAATAAGAGCACTGGGATACCTGGGTGGCTCAATGGGTTAAGCATCTGCCTTCAGCTCAGATCATGATATCCCAGGGTCCTGGGCTCCTCCTTTGCAGGGGTAAGGGGTGTTTCTTGCTCATCAGGGAGTTTGCTTGTCCCTCTCCCTCTGCCCCCATCCAGCTTGTGCACTCACTCTCTGTCTCTCATATAAATAACTAAATAATATCTAAAAAAAAAAAAAAAGAAAGAAAGAATGCAGAGTACCTCTGAGGAAAGCAGAATAAGAAGTAAGAATCATGGTTAAGAATGGTATCCTCTGCCTCCCTGGGGCTGTGCTTGATTGTCTTCTTTCTCCTGCCTGGCTCAGCTCAGAGGATGATCCGTTCCTTCTGTATGCCACACTACACTCGGGGAACCACTGCAAGTTCATCACAAAAGATCTGATGCGGGACCACAAGGCCTGTCTGCGTAATGCCAAGACCCAGCGTCTCTTCTTCAAGTGGCAGCAGGGACATCAGCTAGCAATTGTTAATAGGCTTACAAGATCAAAAATAACCTTTCAGGTTTGTTATCTGTTCTCCATATAATGTCAACAAAGGCTGGTATAGTCAAAGAATGTTGTGACTCATTGGAGGTTTTAATTGCTTGGTTTTTCTCAGCTTTAGGTTGGTACTTGGAATTAGCCAGTTCCTGGAAACAGAAAGTTTGCCAGGGCAAAAGTTTTCATAGATCAGCCCCACATTAATTGACATAGTGAAAACATCTGCAATGTCATCAGTTGTGACTTCAATTATGTCACGGATTATAACTTGTTTTTTATTTTCATACATGTTTTTTATTTTCCTGATACTTGCAGTAGCTGAACCTTCCTTATCCTTTATGCTTCATCATATTTCTGCTAAGCAACTCCTTTTTCCTGTTAATCCACTTCTGCAGCATGGTCTCAGCTGAGTTCTCCTTTGATTCTAGTTTAGATTCCTGCAAATTTAAGGAATGTCTCTGGGTGAAAGTGAAGGGAGAAAATCCAAAGGCAAGTTATTATAGAAAAATACACTAGTGAATGATAAATGTGGTCCAGTGGTCAAAAACATACAAAACAAAAGATCTATACAAATAATCAAGACTATAGGAAATGATACAGGATGACTGGCTTGGTTTTCTCAACAACAAAAAATTACAAGAATAGAGATGAAAAGTAAAGCTCTATTTAAAATTAAGAGATAATTTAGTAATAACCTAATTTCAACTGTTGTTCAAAAAAATCAACTGTAAAATATATGTATGCACATGTAATACTTGGGGAAATGTGACTAGTAGATATCTGATGGAAAGGAATTAACTCTTAAGTGTAATAATAGTATTGAATTTATATTTATAAAATGGATCTTATCTCTTAAAGGTACATATTGACTATTACAGAAGAAGTGATACAATATCTGAGATTTGCTTCATAGTAATCTTCGGGGGTGGTAGGATGAAATAAATTTAGCCATGTGTTGATAATGGTTGAAGCTGGGTGGTACCTGGGAGTTCATCATACCATTTCTCTACGTTTGCGTATATGAAATTTTTCTCTCACATGGAAAACTGATAAAGGCAAGTAAAGGGATACTATCACCTATAAATGTAATAATACTCCTACAGAGAATCTTTAACCTCAAAAATGAACTCACCCCCAAAAAAGGAACCCCTAATACTAGGGTTCATCTTCATAGAGCTAGTTGCTCTTGTTAAGTAAGAGAGAATAATCCTGAAGCAAACAAAAAGTTGTCAGAAAAGAAAGGGAAATGGCCAGGTAACCCCTCAGTGTTGTTCTCAATGTTTGGTTCCCTTTTAAATTCAACAGCATATCCCCAGTTACAACACAGTGGTGCAGACAACTGGAGACTCATGGCACATACCATATGATGAAGACACGGTGGAAAGATACACCTATGAAGTGCCAACCAAATGGCTGTGCCTTCACCGTAAGACGTAAAGACTCTACCCCATGCTGAACTAGTGTGTGGGTGCCCTCTGGTTGGCATCAGAGCTCTTCGGTCGATGCTTGTTCAGAGCAGTGCTCCTGCATGCACAGTGGCAGGAGCCACTTTGTCCTGTTTGGTCCCGTTGGTTTGCATGTCAACAAATTGACCTTTTTTGGATTAAATAAAACATAATATCTTTTCATAACCAATTGCATTTGTTTTTGGAGACTGAATCCATACTTAGGGAACTCAAGGCAGAATGAAGCCTACATTCTGGTGGGCCAGCTACCCCATTTAACCTGGGCAACAAGTGCTTCCCATATCCATTTTGCTACTCCTCACCTCACGTTCCAAGTCCCCCAACAGCAGAATCGATGCATCGAGGCCTAGGCTGCTCATGTTGTTTCTAAACCCCTTCTCCCATTTCTGATATTATCTCATCCTGTACAGATTTTCTCCTACTCACACTGAATCACTTAATGTCCTCTGTGATAAACTGGCCAAGATATCAGAAGCTTATTGGCAACTTTTACTTACCACCCAATGATTTGAGTTGGAGGAAAAGGAGCAATTCATTCTCTTTAGCCTCTGGTCATTTGCTCTTCATTCTATAATGCCTTTTTCAGATTAGTTCAATGTTTTGTGAACACTATTAACTCTATTGCTCAGCATATGAGACTTCTTTAAAGGATGCAGATTTTTTTTTCATTTAATCAAGTTTGACTTAGTTTAACAAGTCATAACTTTTCATATTTGCCTCTGTTTTACCTACTTGCCAGCAAGCTTACACCTCACTGAACCTTGATTTTAACTGGAAATATTCATGTCCCAATACTTTATGTTCTTTACTCAGTCATACATACTTACTATATGGTTTAATATTCAGGAATAGGCCAAACCAATCTGTGGTGATAAAAATCACAATAGTAGTTTTCTGAGGCATGGGCTGGAACTTTCTGGAGGGTGATAGAAAGTTGTATATATTTATCTAGATGATGCTAACTTAGGTGTATGTGTATATTAGTCAAAATTTATCACACTAAATACTTAAAGTGGATGCATTTACATCAATATGTCAAAAAATGTTAACATTAAAAAGATAATTATCTAGGGATGCCTGAGTGGCTCAGTCAGTTGAGCTTCTGGCTCTTGGTTTGGGTTCAGGTCATGATCTCCTGGGTCATGGGATTGAGCCTTATGTCTGACTCCTCACTCAGCAGGGAGTCTGCTTAAAGATTCTGCCTCTCCTCCCTATTTGCTTGCACATGCTCTGTCTCTTTAGAGCTCTATAAATAGATAAATTTTTTCTTAAGATTTTGTTTGAGAGAGAGAGAGAGAGAGACAGAGGAGAAGCAGGGAAAGCAGCAGAGGGAGAGGGAGAAGAAGACTCCTCCCTGAGCAGGGAGTCTGATGTGGGGCTAAATCCCAGGACCCTGGGAACAATGACCTGAGCCAAAGGCAGGCAGACAGTTAACTGGCTAAGTCACCCAGGTGCCCTAATAGATGAATCTTTTTTAAAAAGAATTATTTACATGAAATAAACAAGTAAATTACCTCATTTACATAAAGCCATATACACAATTGTTAAGTAGGGCATGTAGTATGCAGAGAGAGACTATCCAGGAAAAACCCAGGAGGGGATGTTTCATCTCCTTATCCATTTACTGGATCCTACACTGCTGCATACCTAGACAAAATAGCTCTCCAGGGAAGTGCTTAATAAATTGATAATACTGAAGATGCTAAGGGTCGGAAAATTCTCTTAATCCAATCTGGTTATCTTCTACATTTCACAAACTACATACTTAGAAAGCTGTGCTTTCAGAGAATTAACCTTTTTCTAAAGGAACTATCCTAGTTTTAGGAAAAACATGTAAAGGCACCCTTGTGGGAATGACTGGGAATATAGGAATATAGACCACTGAGATGAAATGGTGATATTTAGATTTAGGTATTCTTTAAGGCTGGGACATAAGCAGATCGAACTCTCAGTATAAGCAAAGGGACTTCCATTTAGAGATCTGCCTAGAGAAAGCTATAAAAAACAGTGAGATGAAAAAATACAAGAGAAAGCTGGTGCAGCCACTCTGGAAGGCAGCATGGAGGTTCCTCAAAAAGTTGAAAATAGAGCTACCCTATGACCCAGCAGTTGCACTATTGGGTATTTACCCTAAAGATACAAATGTAGGGATCTGAAGGGGCACGTGCACCCAAATGTGTATAGCAGCAATGTCCACATAGCCAAACTATGGAAAGAACTTAGATGTCCATCGACAGATGACTGGATAAAGTTGTGGTGTGTGTGTATATATATATATATAGTGTATATATATGTATATATACATACACACGCATGCGTGCACAATGGAATACTATGTAGCTATCAAAAATGAAATCTTGCCATTTGCAATGACATGGATGGAACTAGGGGGTATTATGCTGAGTGAAATAAGTCAATCAGAGAAAGACAAGTATCGTATGATCTCCCTGATATGAGGAATTTCAGGGGCAGGGCGGGGGATTTGGAGGTAGGGAAGGAAAAAATGAAACAAGATGGGATCTGCAGGGAGACAAACCATATGAGACTCTCAATCTCACAAAACAAACAGAAGGTTGGTGGGGGAGGGGGGATAGGGAGAGGAGGTTAGGTTATGGACATTGGGAAGAGTATGTGCTCTGGGGAGTGCTGTGAAATGTGTAAACCTGACGATTCACGGACCTGTACCCCTGGGGCTAATAATACATTATGTGTTAATAAAAATAATTAAAAACAAAAAATAAAATAAAATTCTATGTCCCACACTTAAAAAAAATAAAATAAAGAGAATACCAATGAGTAAATGCCATAAATCTTGAGAAATAATCTTTAATTTCTCTTAACATGTCTATTTCATGGTGTTTCATAATTCCCTAAAGCTCTCTGTTCTGAGGTTTGTTTTTTGTTGGCAGTATTCCACTCAGTGCTTCCACATACACCACATACACCACTTGCATTCAACTGGGAATTAAAATAAACAGGAAGACAATTATCTAGTCACTGATGGCAGCTAAAAATAGTTTGTGTTGCCACTAGATTGCTCACAGTACATTCTTATCAAATGGATTATTAAGGTAACCATGACGTGTTGTAAATAGCAGCTGTCATATGAAGGGTTTTTAGTAGTTTCTGACAATAAATGTGACATAAATTTCAACCACATTAAAATAATTATCCCTTGGGCGCCTGGGTGGCTCAGTTGGTTAACATCTGCCTTCAGCTCAGGTCAGTCCTGGGATTGAGCCTCTGTATCGGGCTCCCTGCTTGGTGGGGAGCCTGTTTCACCCTCTCCCTCTGCCTGCCGCTCTGCCTACTTGTGCTCGCTCTCTCTTTCTCTGTCAAATAAATAAAATCTGTAAAATAAATAAATAAATAAAAATTACCCATATTCTCTTTGGTGTTAATTAAAATCCAGCCCACAAGACCAAATACTTGAGAAATCACTGCTAGAGACTGTCATTTCTAATGGTAGAGACAAATTCATTTTTAAAGAGACCAGTTCAGATTGCCCTTTCACTCTCAGCTGGACCACAACATTACTTGGTATCAAGTTTAGTTCACATCAAAATACTTAAAATCAATTATTAAAACAGATTTATTTTGCTTTCTATGACTACATTAGAACAGAGAATGCCAGTGCCCTAACAAGTGCCAATGGAATTCCCTGACAATTCTCCTGTTCATTTGGCCATTTCAGGCAGGGCAGTGTCCCAGCCTGGGAGAAGAGAATGGGCCTCCACACCTCCATGAAATAGGTTCCTTTGAAAGTGGTTATGGCGGGTCTTCCCAAAGGTAAGATGTACTATATTACCAAGTTTTTTTTTAACCCCAAGATCAAGACGCGTGCTTTACCAACTGAGCCAGCCAGATGCCCCTATCACTAAGTCATTAAAAATAAAATATTCTTATAGTTTCTTCCTTTCTTTAGTGACCTTGTCTTAGAAGCCAAAGCTGCATTTTTTTCTATTCTCTGCTCCAAAGCTGAGCTATCTATTGCTACTAAGTTTTTACACATATATACATATATATATGCCTATTACATATATATAATTTTTAAAGGATCATTCTCTATAAACTCTTGTAACTTTTTTTTCACCTGAAAGAAAATGAAAACTTCTTTGTTTGTATAGTCTTCTACCACTTCTTCCTCATGAACTCTAATCATAATAATGTGAATTCCTAAAGAGGGGTGGCTGAATTAAGCTAGGGCCTTGTTGTCTACCATAAAATACTACTTGCAGAGGTGTGTACTCAAAGTCCTCAAGGCTTCCTTGCGTTCAGGAGGAAATTCGTGTTCCAGGAAGCTGTCACGCTGATAATATCTATTGGCTCAAATGAAGGGTCATGTCCTTTGGCATTTAGTCTAGTTTTCGCAGGCATGGTCAGATCTTTGAAGAAATAGGTCTTTTCCAAGTTAGACCCTCTAATGTCTAAGTACTAAAGAAATAAACTCGAGTCATACCAAGTTTTTGAAGAGAGTCTCATGAAGGATCACTGCTTTACACAGATAAAGAGCTTTTTATCTTTTAAAGCAAATCACATAGCTCTTTTTGTACTGACACACCAAGGGAAGTTTATGTGAGGAAATCAGAGTCGAACAGTCTGTGCTTTGTAAGTGTCAGTAGATTTTTTTATTCCCACCCACTGCCGTTATGCCCAGATATTCCAACACCACCCATGTTTTGGTCTCGTTTCTTAACCTTTAGGTCATTTTGGCCCCCTGTGAGATGGCCAACTTGAGCCTTTTAAATTACTTAAAAGTGTTCCAGCTTCAGAATTTCAAACTTTCGAGTTCTTCATTTGGACCACAACTTGTTATCCGCCCCACTCCTTCATCCCAATAACCAGCTCATTGGTGTGTTCTGAGATCCATCCCTTCTTATTTTAAAGGCCTCAGTTGTCATTCCCCATCTGGGTTTGCTTGCCTTCTTCCCCATCCCACCCTCGCTCGCTCGCTCTCTCTCTCTTTTTTTTTTTAAGATTTTTTTTTTATTTACTTATTTTAGAGAGAGAGAGAGAGAGCGGGGGAGGGGCAGAGGGAGAAGACCTCAAGCAGACTCTGCACCGAGCATGGAGCCCGATAAGGGACTCAATCTCACAACCCTGAGATCATGGGCTGAGCTGAAATCAAGAGTCAGATGCTTCACGGACTGAGCCACTCAGGCACCGCCCACCCCCATCCAACTCTTAAAGCATTTATCTTAGAGATGGTTTCAGTAGCACCATGGATTCTTTCATTCCTTTCACCTCCTGCACTGCCTTTGAGAAACATCATTTTGGGTAGCTCCAAACCATTCTACTTCATTCCCACACAACAGTATTGCTAGAAAAGTCATGTAATTATATAGCTAGAACTTCACTCCCATTCAAAGATTTTGGTTTTCATCTTTCATTGAATTCCCATTCATTTCCTGAAGGAGCTCTCTTAGCTTTTGCAATCTTAACTTGAAAAATAGTTCATCTCTTGGAACTTCCATTTCCTTTTCTGTTCAGTGGGGAAGATGGACTATAGCAGTACTTTTCAGTCTTTAATGGGCATAGAATCATCCGGGATCTTGTTGAAAATGCAGATTCTGATTTGGATCTGGTGTACCTAGGGATACAATGCTGCAGACCATGTCTTGAATAGTATTTTGAGTAGTGGCAAATGAGCTCAAGCTTACATTAATACAACAACACTTGTGAGTTTAAGTCCTGCATCATCACCTCACCATTCTCACTGTCAGCAATGACTTAACTAGGTTCTGCAAGCTACCTGTCATGAGCCTTTTCATCAATTTTTGCCCTTTCCAATAGCTTTCCTATCCTGACCTTTTCTCCCTTTTCTTCAAATACTGAATATTTTCTCCCTTTTCTTCAAATATTGAAGATGACAGAAGGGTTGACAAGGGTCATAGGAAAGAGAACCAGAGAGGACTCTGCCTTGAGAGGTCTGATGGGAGCCAGATGTTGGAGGGAATTAGGGTTGTCTTGGGCTGGAAGGGAACTTCTGGGTGCTCAGAGGGTTGAAGAAGGAGCTGCAAGTGGCCACCTACATATAAATATGTATGGGCTCAGCAGAGAACCACTGAAGGGCCTAGAATATGACCCATTTTTCTACTTGCCTCCATTCTGTCCCTTCTTACTGACTTGAGACCTTGTTCTCTTCAGTCAATCCCTTTCCACTGGCTCTTTTCCCATCTAACTGCAAACACCTTTGGGCTTGTGGCCCAATAAAACCATGCCTTGCTAGGGTTAGTTTAGTAGACAGGTGTCTCAAGGGAAGGCACCATCTCTACCCCCTGGTTTCTTTCCAGTTAGGCATTCCTACCTGGGTGGCCTGCAGACACTCAAACTCAGCCATTTTGGAAACCACTCATCTTCACCCCAAAAGAGTGACTTCCTGCCTTACTTTGTTATTTTTTCTTATTCTTTCCCTTTACTTGCATATTTATTCAGTTAGCAAACTGTGTTGATGTTTACCTTCAAAGTGTCTGTTGTGGGCAGTCAACTCTTTTTTTTTTTTTTTAAAGATTTTATTTATTTATTTGACAGCGAAATCACAAGCAGATGGAGAGGCAGGCAGAGAGAGAGAGAGGGAAGCAGGCTCCCTGCCGAGCAGAGAGCCCAATGTGGGACTCGATCCCAGGACCCTGAGATCATGACCTGAGCCGAAGGAAGTGGCTTAACCCACTGAGCCACCCAGGCGCCCCATGGGCAGTCAACTCTTGACTACATTTCCAAAAGAAGTTCTTTTTTAAAAAGGCTTTGTACATGAAGATATGCATAATAGTATTATTGATAATAACACTGTAACTAACTAAATGTTCAAAACAAGGGAATGAAAAAGTAGGTATAATTTTAAATGTTACAGTAGTTAAAATGATTCTTTGTGTGTTGGCATGGATTAAATCAAAGAATATCTACAAAATGGCATGTCTAATATCCCATTTTTTAAATAGGGAAAGAGAGGGAGGGAGGGAGGCAGGCAGGCAGGAAGGACTGACCTATGGGAGGAAAGAAACACCTGGAGAAAAGTATCTCAAAGAAATAACATCTTGGGGGCGCCTGGGTGGCTCAGTGGGTTAAAGCCTCTGCCTTCGGCTCAGGTCATGATCCCAGAGTCTTGGGATCGAGCCCCACATCGGGCTGTCTGCTCCGCGGAGAGCCTGCTTCCTCCTCTCTCTCTGCTTGTCTCTCTGCCTACTTGCGATCTCTGTCTGTCAAATAAATAAATAAAATCTTTTAAAAAAAAAAGAAATTAAAAAAAAAAAGAAATAACATCTTGTTGATTCCAAAATGTTAATAGGTATCTCTGGGTGTTAGAATTATGGATGATTTTTCTTTCTTCTTTTCATTGTCCACACAGTCTGGAAGTGTTACAACATATGTGCCATACTCCACCGAGGCACAAATATGGTAGATACTAAGATTCCCAGGTGAGTGTGAGGCACACACCCCACAGGCAGGTTTTACAAAAAGAATAAAGGAGAATGTACCTCACAACCTCTGGCCCCTTAGCCGGGCCAAAGATGTAAAGAAGTCAGAGAAAGGAAAAAGATAAAAGAGGTTTCTTTGGAGAGAGTCATTGCCAGTCTCTGAGTTCCTTGGGTGTCCTCTGACCCCAGGACCCCAAGAAAGATGCCTCAGTAGGACGACTTGGAGATTCTCCTGAAGTATGGGTGACCCAGAGTGCTGATGTCTGAGAACGCGGAAGCTTCTGTGGATGGGGCCTGAGTCTGCCTGCAAATATTGAAGATGACAGAAGGGTTGACAAGGGTCAACCCTTGGAAAGAGAACCAGAGAGGACTCTGCCTTGAGAGGTCTGATGGGAGCCAGATGTTGGAGGGAATTAGGGTTGTCTTGGGCTGGAAGGGAACTTCTGGGTGCTCAGAGGGTTGAAGAAGGAGCTGCAAGTGGCCACCTACATATAAATATGTATGGGCTCAGCAGAGAACCACTGAAGGGCCTAGAATATGACCCAGAGAAGAGCATCTTCTTTGCCAGGCTCACCAGAAACACAAGCTTTAAACATCTGCTAGGCCTAGAAAGTATTAAGCCACCCATTCTAACCTACCCTCCCCATCCTAGATCTCCACCGCCCACCCTCCACCTTGGCTAGGGCCAATTTTGAGCCAAGAGTGATTACAGAGGAAAAGCCAACCATGCTTTCCACTAGAGGCTTTAATCTGAAATCAACTTAAGATGATAGATTAGAAATGATGTAGTGCTGTTTGGAATTTTTGTGGTTTTGGAACTGGATATTCTCATTTCTGGATTGAGATTGCATTTGTTACTTAAAGTGACCATAGCACCGCATATTATCGAAGGAACAGAGAACTAATGGGACCTGCCAGTTTTCAAGTAGAGGCAAGAAAGAGTGTGAGAGGAAGAATCACACTGTAGTTTTATCATAGTCTGTTCATCATGCCTGTTACTAGAACCTAGATGCCTGTTTCCATCATTTCTTGCCCCCCTATCTAATCCTCTAATAGTAGAGATTCATTTTGCCTGATTTTGTACTTTATATAAATGGAATTATTCAGGACGTGCTCATCTGTGGCTGGCTTCTTCCTTTAAGTCGTAGGTGAGGTCCATCCACAATGTTGCATGTAATTGTATTTCATTCATTTTTGTTATTATACAGTGTTCTGTGCTGTGAATGCACCACAAATTACTGTGCTGTTGATGGGCATTTAAATAGCTCCTAGTTTTTGCCTATTACAAATAGCACTGCTTTGAATAGTATATTACTTTTCACAATGGGTGGAGACTAATTAAAAAATCCCTTGCAAATATTCTTTCCCTTCCGTTCTCATGATGACTACCCCAGTTCAGGACTTCAGAAACTTCCACTTGGACTATTAGCAATAGCCTCCTGATTGATATCCCCATGTACAGTTCATCATATACACTGCCACCAGGTTTATAGTCCCAGAGCACAATTCTAATCTTGCTGCTTCCCTAACTCAAAACCATTAGATGTTTCCCTATTGCCTTCCAACCAGAGCTAAGTTCCTTAGCTTAGGCAATCAAGGCCTCCTCCCTGCATTTGTATCTTAATCTAGAACATTTGTGAGTCCAAGTCAAGCTAGACCATTGCCAGGTCCTAAACACAGGCTCTTTTTTCTTCTGCTGCTTTTCTTTTCTTGCCACTCCCACTGCCCCAACAACTAACATGCCTGCTAGAGTTCTTGTTGTCCTAAGCTGAGCTCAGACACAATTCTTCCACCAGGCAGTTTACATTCCCTATGGCCCAAGGTTACAGTGCTCTATTAGACTTAACCTCATGTATCATGAACTGCCTCCTGCTAGTGTTGCTTTCATTCATGTTTCATCTTCCCCACTGATGCAGCCCCCAGCTGGTTCAACTCTGCGTGTCCCAGAGCAGCCAGCCCAGCTTTTTACCCATAGAAGAGGCTCAGTACATGTTTGTTGAATGACTTTGGGGAAGTTGTCTGAAAATGTCTTCCTGATTTTCACCTCCAGTTCCCACTTCCCCTTTGAGTGAATTCCCCTCTTGCTCCACAGTAATTTGTGTGTGAGCTGAATGACTCAAGAACAGTCTCTAGTGTGTGATATTTTGGCTGATCCTCAGGAAATAATGAGAATTTCTCCATGCCACTCTCTCTGATTATTACCATTTAAACCCCCAATGTCTTAAATGAGTGAATATTTATTAGGCTTCTACTATGTATAAGGCACAGGGATAACTGAAATGAAATTTGCGTCTTACACCTGTAAGACGTATTCCAGAATTTTTTATCTTGGAAATGTTTTAGATCTGTTGTCTGGTTGACTTTTGAAAGTTGTCTTTGTTTCACTCTTGTGGATGAAATGTACCCTGCGAGAAGTTTGGGGACCTCAGCTGAGGTCCATCATGTCATTTCAAAGCAAGGAGAAAATAAGATTGGAGCACTCTCTTGCTTTCCCATCAATAATTATCTTATCAAGAACTAGTTCCTAAATTAGTGACTGAAAATATTGTTTATAACACCAGAAATCTCATTCATTTGTTCTCTCCCCCATTACCCCAAGAGAGCCTGGCTCTTTCTGAGCGTCAGAGATGACTTAATTTTGTGGTAAGAGAACAGGAATTAGAGGAAGCCAATTAGGAAACCTCAAGGAAGAGGAAGTGTCTCTAGTCTAAAGGGAAGGCTATTGAGTCTTATTTCCTCTCTGTTCCTAACTCACTCTCTTGGTGCCTGGCCAACTTCTGTACCTCGCTTTCCTCACCGGACCAGGGGGCTGGAATGAGGGTAATGGTGAAGGTGGTGAGTAGAGTAAATAAAGTTAAATAACATTCATAAAGACCCCAAGATGGTAGCCATGAAAATCTTATCAATGAATTGATTGATGCTTACGGTTCTCATCCCCGCCCGCAGCTATGGGTGAGGCTGCATGTGTGTGGGACAGGGTGGGAAAGAAAGGGCTGCTTTCCAAGCTAAGAAAAATAGACTTTCACTTCTGAACAATAGCAGAGTGCAGTGCAGGCTGGTGCAGTCCTTGGAGAGATCAAAGCAACAGCCAAAAGTCCAGTCCTTATTCACCAGTGTCCTCCCACCCCTTCATAAACAGAGCTCTAAGTTGAGTTCAGATCTATTTTAGGTGGCTTATTTTCACTGCAGTGGTTAATTTTTTTTTTCCTCTATGCCTTTAAGGTGGGTACAGCAATCTTACCTGTTTGAGACAAGAAACTGAGGTCATGGTCATCAGGTAGTCTGTGGCCAGGCTCAGATTGTACTTCAGTGCTTCTGACACTCATAGCAGAGCCTGACCATGTTCAAGACTCCCACCCTTCTCTTCCCCTTCCGATTTTTCACTGGAACATTTGCTGTTTTCTCAAGCTATGAAGGGCTTCCTGTGTTAACATGCCTAAGGGGAAGTTGTATGTTAAAAACCACCAACGGTTAAGCCCAAGCCAGCTGGGGTCTTCCATTGCTTCTTTCAGTATTCTGGGGAGACCCATGAGAATGCTCAGTGTTTTTCAAGATCTTTGGCTTCCAGAAACAAGATCAGTCGAGCATTTGATCTTCATTTGAGGGGAGCCTGGGAAAATAAGAGAAATATCAAAAGTTCTAAGAGGATACTACTGAAGTTTTTATAGCTAAAAATTAAGAACGAACTGAAAACTAAAGATTTTGGCTCTAAAAAAAAAAAAGATTTTGCTCTATTGAAGTGGCACGTTCCTGGGTAGTTTTAATTAAATGTCCTTTAGATTAGGCTGATGCAAGTTAATTCCCTTTCAAATCGAAGGACAGCATTCTCACTATTGGTGATGACTAAGAGAATCCAGGCATAGAATGATATTGGCTGGTAAGGAAGGCTGGAGCAGGAGGGAAATGACAGCTGTGTGACTGCTATGTTGACAGACACTGTACCCACCACTGGTACTGAGGATGAGAGCACCACACTAGACGTTATGCACAAGGGGGCAGGGGAGTGTTGCTTTTTTGGCATCTGGTCAGGTAAAGGATTTGAAGGGCTTTCAAAAGTGCCTCATGTAAGTCGCAGAAGCACACTATACCCCGCGTTTGGTGCTTCATTTGTCCTCTTTTGCCCATAAATTATAGAACTGAAGTATAAAAAAATCATTTTTCTCCTCCTCGGAGACTCAGCCAGAATGACAGCTCTCAGGCAGCCGACCATAGCTACGGTGGGGGGCGGGGGGGCGGCAGGAAGAACCACAGGACTGAGACTGCTGTGAGATACAAATAGGTAAAGCTATGATTACAGCCAAGTTCTTGCCCTCGGCCCCCCCGGGGAGCACCTGATTGCAAAGTGTGGCCAGGGAGCTGGGCAGAGGTCTACCTCCCTCCTGCTGGTCACCCAAGCTGCTACATCTCTACCTCTGTCCTGCTTGCTATCAATCTTTGGGTCTCCTTAACCTCAAGAAACCCTAACTCTTTTGAAGTACCCCATTACCAGTGCTTACGGCCAACTCACAGGGCATTGTGTTTCAGCATCTGCTAATATCGCATGGAAACAGAGATCAGCTTCATTCTTACATTCCCTGGCTCACTGAACTGCTAGCAGAGCAACTTAAGCTCAGGACTAAATTCTTATCTTCTCTTTATACACCATGTGATTCAGCTTGTCTGCAGTCAGTCACTGGGAATATACGCTGCCACTTTTTACCTTTGCCTTGTGGGTAACCCCAACCTTCCACCTACTTCCACCCCCAGGGGAGATTATGGGCCTTGCCAAAAGGAGGGCCCCCAGGAGATTTTCCAAGGCTCACAAGATGTCAAGTCATCTCTAAAATTTTTCAAAAAACCAGAAAGTCATTTCAAAAAGTCTAACTTGGTGGCCCCACAGAGAGGAAGATCAAACTTTCCACACAGACACAGCAAGTCTGCCCCCATAGGCCTGTATTAAAGCTGCAAGGGCACTGACAACTTTGGTGAAAGAGTCCCCACCCCGGGGGAAGTCCACCTGGGTGAGTAGATTAGCTGCTGCTTGGTACCCAGTGGCACACACTTAGTCTGTTTCCCGGGGATTTCCCTCAGCAGTGGAATCAGCAAAGGGGTTTGTCTTTCTGAAAGATTTCCCAGAGGAATTCATTTGCCTCAGTGGAAAAATCTCAAATTCTAACATAAAATCACTGACCTTTTAGGGTTTTAGAATTCGGGTTTCTCATTCATCCACAAATCTCTTCAAAGAAAGATGATTAAACACAACAGAAAACACAAATAGTGAGCATGCATATTCACAGAATTATCTCAATGCTTGCTGCATGGTAGACATGGTTTAGCATTGAGGATACACTGGGAGAAGCACAGATGTGACCACTGCCCTCAAGGATGTTTTCATCGCAGATTTCAGTTTGTGTTTGTGTGGAAAATGAGGTTTCCTCCAGGAAATATCCTTAAGAGTGTTAAAATGTATATACCATTCAAAATCCAATGCCTCTTTCAGGGCCCAGCTTAAATGCAATCTCAAGAAGGGATTAGGATGTCTTTGAACCTGTGAAATTCTCATGGCTTACAGTCTGTATGATTTTAAATATCCCATCACTGTATGGCAGGGACTACTCAGAGATGCCATATAGCAGTCATGTCTACATGGGAAGGAAAGGATTGCAGCTATGAAAACATTTCTCAGTTAGTCCCTTTCTTTCTACTGTTTGCAGTTCAATTTAAGAGTACTTTATTGAACTTGAATGAGCCAAGCCCCTTGTCAGAGGTGTCAGAAGACACAGAGATGAAAAGCATCCAGCCTCTCTTCTGCCAATCTTTGGTGAAGTCTACACACACAATTCTTTAAATCACATAATTACCAATATTTGACCATTTTGACCTACAAAAATAAATGGCCATTGCATTTGGTTCAGGCTAATAAAAGATTCAAATTAATGACATGCACTGGACATATAGGGGGGAAGAGATAGATTGGTGGATTTGAACTTCTTCAAAGAGGAGGTGGCAATGAGTGGTCCTTGCAGGAATAGTATGGGGGAACTAGGAGAGCTGGAGGAGTGTTTAAGCAGTGGTGCTCAGGGCAGTGCTGTGGTGTGTATCCCTGTGATAGAAATAGGCTGATGAAGTAGAAACAGAAGGCTGAAAACACAGGTATAGGTCAACTGGTAGAAAACTCTAAACTCTAAGCAAAAGACTATTTTATTCAGTAGTGCAAAGAAATGTAGGCAGGTTCGGCTCAGGACATGATCCCAGGGTCCTGGGATCGAGCCCCACATCGGGCTCCCTGCTGAGCAGGGAGCCTGCTTCCACCTCTCTTTCTCTGCCTGCTTCTCTGCCTACTTGTGATCTCTGCCTGTCAAATAAATAAATAAAATCTTAAAAAAAAAAAGAGAAATCAATCAATCAATCAATCAATCTAGGCAGGGAACCAACTCAATGTGAGCTTAGAGTTTGCTCCAGAAAAAAATGATTTCAAGAATGTGGATCAACAAGAAGAGACTGTATGTGCCAGAACAGGCAAACTGTGAAAAGGATCTAAATTCAGACAATGGCAGTGGGAATGAAAAGCAGATCTATCCTATCCCATGGGAATAATCAATAGGATTTGGTAACTGACCAGACAGAAAAGCAACAGTAACTGCAACTGTTTCATGAGTGCTTGTTATGAGCTAGGTACTTTGTTCGTACTTCACTTGCCTTCCCTCATTTAATCCTCACAGCAGCTTCCATAAAGTGAATCTTATCCAAATTTAATAGATAAGGGAATCCAGGCCTGGGGATTTTGCATTAAGTCGCATATCTAGTAACTGTCACAAATGGCATTTAAGTTCAGGTTTAAATAGAAATGTACTTCTAACCCTTATGCTGTAAGTGATTCATTCATTTGACTAATATTTATGCTCAGCATTTTTCAAGTTGCCCGAGCTATACTAGTGAACAACACAAAGATTTTTGCCCTCATGGAGCTTAGTGGGGGTGGGAGGGTGGGATTAATAGTGAACAAAATTATGAATTACAGAACAGAAAAAAGGCAGAATAAACAATGATCATGATTATATAAGGACAGAGTAACTAGCTTTGGGGAGTTGAAGACTGCATCAAGGTTTTGGCTCTGAGGACTCTGGTTTGGTGGGGGAAGAGATGAGATGATGAGCTCTGTTTTAAACACACTGGGTTTTGGGCGCCTGGGTGGCTCAGTGGGTTAAGCTGCTGCCTTCGGCTCAGGTCATGATCTCAGGGTCCTGGGATCGAGTCCCGCATCGGGCTCTCTGCTCAGCAGGGAGCCTGCTTCCTCCTCTCTCTCTGCCTGCCTTTCTGCCTACTTGTGTTCTCTGTCAAATAAATAAATAAAATCTTTAAAAAAAAATAAACGCACTGGGTTTTAAGGTACTACGTGTCTCAGTGTAAAAAAACACCCATCAGGTAATTAGGTAAGACTGTGCTCCATGGGGCGCCTAGGTGTCTCCAGAGAAGGGTTCAGCTAGAGATCTAGGTTTGGGAGACATCAACATAGAGGGCACCTGTGGGACCTGAGTTCACCCTCCTTAGCAGCCGTACAGAGACTCTTTTCGACTATTCAGGCAGTTTGGGAATTACAGTACACTAAGATTGCTCAGAGCATAAAGGGAAAAAAAGCACTGAAAAGGTCAGGAGGAGTTGGTCCTGAGAGTAGGGACCTGAACCAGAAGCAAGTGACCGCTTTTATCACTGCACTTGGAAATTAGCCAGAGCTGGAAAGTACCCTGTGTGCCAGAGATGCTGTTTGCATTTAGTATTTTCTTAATCATGTTTCAGTTTTGGATTTTTTTCAGGTTAATAAAATAGACGTTTATCTTTAAAGAACATTCTTGAGAATTGGAGCTTCCTTAAGAAACTCCTTGAGAGGTTCTTATACATTTTTTCCTTTAAATGCAAAGTGAGTTTAGGGGAAAATACATTAAGGAGGTAGGAATCCCTACTTTAGTATTACTTACAGCAGGCACTTAAAGTGCTGGAAACCTTGGCATAACCTGACTTTCTAGTGCACAAATTATTTGGGGGGGGGGGGTGTGGAGGGAGGAACAATACCAGCCTAACGTCATGTTTTGTATTTTATATTGGTTAAATAAACCTTGCTTGCGGGAGAAGTCAAAATAGGCACAATTTTACAAGGCCCCCTGCTGTTTTAAGGCCATCTGCTATTCTCCCAGAGCTACCTAGTTCGCTTGGAATTACATCAGTTTATTCAACAACAGCCTGCTATACGCCCTGTCCTTTCTGTTCTTCAGTTTCAATCAAGGCAACTTAACCTTGTGATTCCTCCATTACTCCTGTATTTCCTGGTCCACCTCTAACCCAAATTTATGGTTGCTGGTCAAAAGGACTTTGCCTGGCCAGAAAATTCTGCTCTTTCCAGAACCCGTTCCCTTCTGTACCTAAAGTAAACGGTTACTGTCGCAGCGGCTGCAACCCATTTTTCCCTGTAGTAGGAAGGAAAGTGGGTGGGTACAGATTAGGAACAACGCCAGCAATCTAGACACAGGCTGGATATACACGTTTCAAAACTAACAACGTAACAACAAGTAACAACTAAATACACCATCCATTTAAGTCCCACCGGTAGACAGATCACTACTCTAGGCCCTCAGAAAGCTTTTTCGTCCTTGCTACTGCCAATTCACTTTCCAGATGAAAGCTCTAAAACGCTACCGAAGGTCCACCTTGCGCCCAGCCGTGGGACTGGCGCAGGCGCACACCGAAGGCCGCCCCTGCTCTTCCCACCCCCAATGAGGGGTGGGGCCTCGGAGCTCTCTCCGCGCCTGAACCGACGCTAGAGTCGAGAGTTCGGCGCGCAAGAGCGGATGTAGCCAGCCGGTGCCCCGGAAGCAGTCGTTGCCACTTCCGGGGGGGATTTGTACGCCTGGTGCGGGAGCTACGGGGCTCAGAGACAGTGCTTGAAGTGGTGGGTGCGCCAACATGTCCCGTGGTTCCAGCGCCGGTTTTGACCGCCACATTACCATTTTTTCACCCGAGGGCCGGCTCTACCAAGTAGGTGAGTGAACCGAGTCTGCCTTTGGTCCACTCGAATTGCTCTGTCATGGTATGGCCTGGAGCAGGCAGACGCGGCCGGAGTGTAGTCCGCGGGCTGAGGCATGGCCGGAGCTGGGACGGGAGAAAGGCCGAGGCTGGGTCCAATCCCGTGGTGTTCCCACCCCTGTCTGGAGGAGGGATCCGGGTCCCGATGGCTGAAGGCCTCGGCTCTTCAGGGTGAGCGGCCGCACCTCCTGGACACAATAAAGAGTTAAGGAAGGTAGGACTACAGTTGCTGACTCTGGCTTCCTGACGCCTCTTCACTTGTTACAGTTTGGCCTGGGTGGGCCCAACGTCCGTACTTCTCTCAGGGATAATTGGCTCCTTAGCCTTGCCATTGAAACGCTCATCTCCGTTTTCCTTTGTTTGCAACATGCACTTCCTTATCCTAGTTAACTGGGCATTGGCATTTAGAACCTTTTATGTGCCAGACTCTGTGCTGGTGCTAGGGGGTGCAGAGATGTCACACACTCTCCTGTACTGAAGCGCACAGCTGAAAGGGAGTGACAGATACGTAAACAAACGAATAAAAAGAAAAATGTGTCAGATTACAAGTGTCTACAGGGCTCAGGACATCTTTGGAAAACTGGCAGGTAGAATGAATGAATGTCAATTCTAGAGAAACTAGCATCCCCTTTTAACCCACATCTGAATGTTTCTAAGCAGTTTAAAGCTAGTTCTGAACTGTAGGTGAGGTACGGTGAACTAGCTATCTCCTGCAGAACAGCTGTAGTGGAAATAAACCCTAAAGTAGCTATCATTCATTCAGTGTAACAGTGTAGTGTGTTGGATCGAAGTGGTGTCAGGGTTTAGATTATAATTATAACCCCGATCTTTAAGCTCTTGCCATGGAGAATGTAGCATCTGGAGAATCTGATGTATATCTAGCCCCGTGATTCTTTGATTTTTGAGTGAGTTAAGCACCTCACTGCTTTGGGGAGGACAGTAATTTCATTTGTGCTTGGAAATCGTAAGGAGAGAGTTGGGATATAAATGAGGTTCTCTCTACCTGTAAACTTTAGAAATAGAGTTAAAGATAACTTAGAATGGAGCTTAGCCAGTATATGGCTACATACAGTATATAATGTAGCAAAAAACAAGGGTAATTCAGTAACCCTTTTAACTCATCCCCAATTGAAAAATAGGATCAAACAAGAGAGATGCTAACTGTATCCTCAAGAAAGTTTCATTTTTAGTTTCTTTCCCGAGTTTTAAAGAATTTTTCTATTTTGGGTCACTGCTTTGAATGTTCTGTATTGTGGTTTTTAATGTATGAACAGGAAAAGTCAGACCTGCATTTTGTTTTTCTATACCATATTGTGAAATCCAGCCATAAAGCAGTCTTTAATGCTTCCCAGATTTTGGTGAGTAGAAAGACTGGATATAATGTCAGTTAAATATATATATTTTTTAATTTGGAATAAAACGTGTGGTCCAAACAAGGTTAATACATAGACAGGATAACTTTTCAGTTCTGCCTTGTTGAATAACACATTGTCTCTGCTATCAGGGCACTAATTAGACATTGCTAGGAAAAGGAAAGTGAAAGAATAGTTAGTATGAACAAGCAGTATAGTGGTGAAGCGTTCAGGCCCTGGAGCCATACCTGGATTCAGATCCCTGCATGTTCCGTACTAGCCAACTTGGGCAAGTGATAAATAACATTAGTCTTGGTTTCTGTTTACAAAGTTGGGTTAATAATTCCTTTTTATGTGGTGGTTTTGTGGATTAAATACGATGATAAATGTAGTGCTTAGTACAGTACTGAGTAATTGGTAGATGTTATTAGATGCCTGTTTGATTTTTTTGGCGCCTTTTATTTTTTCCTGATCTATTAGATTGGTAGCTTTGTAGACATGAGTATTTCCTTTTTATGGTCCATCCATGCTTGATTCCCTAGTGAAATATTTGTACATGTTGATAATACTGTAAATGCTATTTATGAGTTTATAAACTTTAGAATCCACCAAAGACGAAGCATATAGGAAGTATGAGTGCAAATTGTTAACTTAATAATGGGAAAATAATATAGAAAAATGAGGAGATAACAGGGAAGGAAGGATTAGTGGGAGGGTGAGTGTATGCCTCTCATCTTCCATAGTTGGTACTCAAAAGATAAATGTAATCTAACATTGATAAATCAAAAAAGTATAAATTTAAAGTTACAATGCTAACCATAATTATAAACAGTGTTTGCTCCCAGGGAGTAAGAGAAAGATTTTTTATTGTCATTTATACTCTGTAGTAACTATGGAAAAATTTCTTTTAATGGGTGTATTCAAGGGGTGTCTGGTATGTGTATAGAAAAAACTGTAGAGCTATACATAGAGCACCTAGCTTTAAAATCTAACTTCCAAAGTTACCCAAGGTTTCAGTTGGGAAACTAAGGCCCAGGTGGGACAAAATAAACCTGATTACTTTCAGGCTTTTCTCTTCTGCTTGCTGACCCTTTGCTGGATAGGTCTGGCAAGGAAGGGGAGAGGAGTGGCACTTGAATTTGCCTGCCTGGTGGATCTGAGCATTGCCTAGTTGCATCTGAGGGAGCATACTGATAAGGAACAGGAAAGAAACGGACCAGTAGAAATAGATTGGAGAGGACAGTTTTCTAATCTAGAAATACCAATCTGGCATTGGTATTGAAGCTAGGATTCTTGGGTTCAAGTCCTGCTCCACACCAACTATGAGAACTTTTCATTTGTAAAATAAAAATACTAGGGCTGACAGCCCTCTAAGGATTTAATGACTTAATAGATGTGCTTAGAACAGTATCTGTCACATAGTAAGGGCTCAGTTACTGATAAAAATGGAATCAAGAGTTCTATAAGTAAATGGACTGAGAAGTACCTACCGTTTGTATCTTTTGCTATTAAAAAAATAGTTTTAAGGGGCACCTGGGTGGCTCAGTGGGTTAAAGCCTCTGCCTTTGGCTCAGGTCAATCTCAGGGTCCTGGGATCAAGCCCCAAATCAGGCTCTCTGCTCATCGGGGAGTCTGCTTCCCTCTCAATCTCTGCGTGCCTCTCTGTCTACTTGTGATTTCTGTCTGTCAAATAAATAAATAAAATCTTTAAAAAATAGAGTTTTAAAGTATTTCTGAACCCATACTTTTCATGCCCTCTTTGATTTGAAATTAATTAGACTTGAAATTAAATATGTGCATAAACATAAATGCATATGTATTGTAACTACACACAAAAAAGTGTTTAATGAAATCAAACACTGCTGTTTTCAAATCTCATATTCATCCCTCATCCCCATGCTAGTGCCAGAATTTCTAATGACCCACCTGCTTAAAGATGAGGGTGTTTTTGTTTTTTTAAGATTTTATTTATTAGAGCCCATGAGCAGGGGGCAGGGCAGAGATAGAGAATTTCAAGTAGACTCTGCGCTGAGCACAGGGCCTGTTGTGGGACTTGATCTCACAACCCTGAGATCATGACCTGAGCCAAAACCCAGAGTCAGACACTTAACCGACTGAGCCACCCAGTTGCCCCTAGATGATGGTTTTAGAGAGGGTAACAATAGGTGGCACTATGAAATGAGATACACTTTCCATTTAGGTTACAAAGTTAGGGAAAGACCTAAGAATGAACGGCTTCCAAAAATCTTTTTTTTTTTTTTTTTTTAAGATTTTATTTATTTATTTGACAGACAGAGATCACAAGTAGGCAGAGAAGCAGGCAGAGAGAGAGAGGAGGAAGCAGGCTCCCTGCTGAGCAGAGAGCCGGATACGGGGGCTCCATCCCAGAACCCTGGGATCATGACCTGAGCTGAAGGCAGAGGCTTTAACCCACTGAGCCACCCAGGTGCCCTAGCTTCCAAAAATCTTAATAACAAAAAGTTTCTAGCATGAAGCTTTGAAATTAGATACAGACATGTTCTGTAGAACCTGCCTAGAATACCTGCCAAGAACAACCCTGGTTCTTTTTAATAACCAAACTTCATAGAATGTATGGATCTCTCAATTCCTTTTTATTTTTCAAGCTTAAGTTTATGTAGTGGGCGGGGGGGGGGGGGGATGTTTATCTTCCAAAACTTAGTATAGCATTCCAAACAAAATTATGGGCCGGGAAAATCTTGGTCTTATAATGGCAGAACCTCAGAATCACCTGTAGAGGCCTTGCAAAGCCGGTGTCTGTTAAGGGGTTGTGCATCCCTGCTGTGATGTGCAGATCGTACTCTGAGCTGATGTCTGGCATTGTGTTTGTCCTCAACATTTTTGTCTCGATACCTTTTATATTGAGCCCCCGGTTTTTTTCTAGTGTTACACAAATGACTCCCAGAAAAGTTGGGAAAGTATTGGGGGAAAGTATAAGGAAAGAGACAAAGTGAATAAACAAAGTGAATAAGAGGTTACTGGGAAAGAAAAGTCTCTATACAAAACAGTGATTTACGTACCATTTTGTTTGTGGTCAAGGAGGCAGTGAACATTCTAACCTACCGATTTCGTATTAGGCTGAACCATATGAAACTGCTGATGTTTGACTTTTTTTTAGTCTATAAAAATGACTGTTTCATGTTTCAACCTAATACTTACAAATAGGTATTTTACTATGTATTTAAGTTACAGTTTAAGGAATTGGAGGCTTGGGATTGAGTGTAATTAATTATGACTTGTTCCATTTAAAAAATGGGAAATGGTATTAGTTATTGTCTTGCATAATTTTGGACATTCAAGAGCAGATTAGATTAATGTAATAGTGTTTGCTAGTTTGTAAGTTTCTGAAATTTTATCCCAAACCCCCCAAACCCTAGTCTTTAGTGATGGAAATAAAGTGTTTAATATTTCTCACATTTGAATTCTGGTTTTAAAAAACAAATACACCTTTTAAATGCTCCCCTTACGCTATTCTGTTTTTTTTTTTTTTCTTAATTGGCCTTCATGTGCACCTCTGCTGTAAACTGTCCTATTCTTACCCTACCAGTGTTTCTTTAGAAGATACTCTTGTTATTATGTTGTCTCGAGATTTTTTACTCCAGCAGCTTCCATTTTTCTGGAAATTATTAAAAATATTTTATGGTGGTAATGTTATAATAGGGATTTATTTATATAAAATTTTATTAAAATTACAGCACAGATGGTGAGTACTAAAATAATACAAGAAGGTTACTATGGAAAGTGACACATGAGGTGCTTGGCTGGCTCAGTCATGGGGCAAGTGGCTTTTGATCTTAGGGATATGGGTTTGAGTCCCATGTTGAGTATAAAGATTACTCAAAAACAAAACAAAACAAAAAAAGTGACACAGCCAAGAAAGATTCCTCAAAGAAGGTGAATTGGTTAGACAGGTCTGGGGGAAACCAGTGCATAGGTCAGTCAGGATAGCCGAAGCATGGACAGTGACTGGAAGAGCAGACTATAGCAAGTTTTGAAGAGATGTGGGTGCCATGGTAGAGTTTGGACTTTGCTACTTGAGGTTTGGACATAGCTGAAGAACGACAAGATTATTAAGTAAGATAGCGGGAAAGTTGAGTAGAATTCTAGTAGAAAGGGACTGATAATAGGAAGACCAATTAGGAGAGACTTGTTCCATAATCCATATAAGCCCTAATGAGTGAACTAAGGTACTGAGAAAGGGTGGAGGAGACTCTTGAGTTTTATTTTTTAAATTTTGATTATGGAAAATTCCAAGCACAAGTTCATAGAATAGTATGATGACTCTCATATACCCATCACCCAGCTTCATCAATTGTGAACATTTTGTCAGTCTTGTTTTCTCTTTATTCCCTTTCCCATATGTTTGCCCTGTCTCTGTTAAGAGTATTTTAAAGCAAATCCTAGGTATGAATGAACATTTTTCTGTTGAGGGAGAAGAGAAAGAGTCAAGGATGGTACCCAGGTTTGTAGCTCAAGTGGTTAGTAAAACTGTTATTTCAGATAAAGACTTTAAAGTTGCAGGTTTATAGAAGAGTAATTTTCAGAAATGCCTCTGGGAGAAGTAGTCATTTGCAACTGTGGGTACATAGCTAAAGGTGACACGGGTAGTCATGATTATAAAGGATCAAATCATCCCGGGATAGGGAGAAATGATGGAATCCTGGGGAATACCAGTATTGAAGGACTGGCTGAGGAGGTAAAAGTGGTGAAGGGGACTGAGAAGGGAAGTTCAGAGAAGTAGGAGATGAACAGTAGGAAAGATAATTCTTAACTAAGAACTTTAAAAATTCAGTTCCTCAGTTGTATTAGGTACATTTCAAGTGCTCATTAGCTACATGTGACTGATGACTATTTTATTTGACAGCACTAAT
This sequence comes from Mustela nigripes, assembly GCF_022355385.1. NCBI lineage: Eukaryota > Metazoa > Chordata > Mammalia > Carnivora > Mustelidae > Mustela > Mustela nigripes. Next base: position 83,701,982 of record NC_081569.1, read on the forward strand.
CTCTATAGAGAGGGAGGTAGAGGACTCCTTCGCTCAATCCTGGCTAATTCACAGCTGTGTTCTCTACTGAGAAGTATTTTTTATATGTAAAATATTTTTTATTTTGTGGGACAAAATTTTATTATGTGGTGATGGGGGTAGCTCTGTTTCTTATGGCTTTTATCTTCTGCATTTAAAAAAAATCTTTTGCATTATTTAAGCAGATTAGATAAGTATTGTTAGTGAATGAAGGAGGCTGAGACAAGGACAAGGAGTGGTAGAAACTGTGAAAAACTGCAAAGCACCTGTCAGCCCGAGGTGATGTTCACTATGTAAGGATGAGGGTCCGGGCACCTGGGTGGTTCAGTTGGAGGAGCATCTGACTTGGTTTTGGCTCAGGTCTTCATGATCTCAGGGTCATGAGATGAGCCCTGAATAGCCTCCATATTCAGCAGGGAGTCAGTGGCTTCTCTTCCCTCTCCCTCTGCCCCTTCCTCCCAGCTTGTGTGCACTTGCACGCATATGCACGCTCTGTCTCTCTCTCTAAAATAAACAAATCTTAAAAAAAAAAAAAAAGAATGAGGGTCAGGTGTTACCCAAATTTTTTTTTCCTGAGGAAAACTAAGTCGAGATTTTTTTTAAACCAACTTTAGTAAGCTGAATTGGGCCTATGGCCAACCTTTGATTTAGTACTTACTGGTTGCAAATGTAATTTTTTTTTTTTAAAGATTTATTTATTTGACAGAGAGAAATCACAAGTAGACAGGCAGCCAGAGAGAGAGAAGCAGGCTCCCTGCTGAGCAGAGAGCCTGATGCGGGACTCGATCCCAGGACCCTGAGATCATGACCCGAGCCGAAGGCAGCGGCTTAACCCACTGAGCCACCCAGGCGCCCTGCAAATGTAATTTTAAATTTCCTTGGTTCCTTGGTCTTATTTCACTATCCAGTCTAGATGTGAAAGGGCAAAATACACACTTCAGCGAAATACGAAATGCTATAGAAGTTCAGATAAGGGTTTGAAGAATCTCATCTGGGATAATCAGAAAGAATCCATGGGAGCTGGAAGAGGCTTGAGGAGGAAGGGCAAGCTCTGGTTAAGTTAAGAGTGAGAGGGCACTTCAGGCAGCACATAAAGATAATGGGAAAGAGCAGGTCTGTTCACAAAAAATATAATGTAAGAGGAGAGTTGGTAAGTGTTGCAAACTGTTATCCCTCTACAGCTGTAGATGGATTATTTCTTAGGCCAAAATCATGTTCTGAGCAGTTGGGTAATAACAGCAGGCATTTGGAAATGTGCTGAAATTAGGCAAGATCAAGGATAGTGACCTAGATAAAAGAATCATGCGTATATAAATGACTATTCTTAATATTGCTTTACCTCTATAATGTCTGTAATGATAGTCCCCTTTTTTTATTCTCAGTACTAGCAATTTGTATTCTCTTATTTTCCTGATTAGTTTGGCGGGGGCAGGGTGGGGGTGGGGGGTGGCGTATTAGTTTCCTGTGGCTGTTGTAACAAATTACCACATTTGGTGGCTAAGAAGGAAATATATTCTCTTGTGGTTCTGGGGACCAGGAGTCTAAAATCAGTTTCCCTGGACCAAAATCAAGGTGTTAGGCAGGACCTTAGGAGAATACATTCCTTGCCTTCTCCACTTGTGGAGGCTACTAGCTTCCTTGGATTGGGACTGCATGACTCTGATCTTCAAGACCAGCATCTTCAAATTTCTGCTCCCTTTTCACAGTACCTTCTCTGCGTAAAATCCCTCTCTACATCGCTCGTATAAGGATACATATGATTGCATTTGGGGCCCACTGGGATAATCTCCCCATCTCAAGTTTGTTGTTTTTGTTCAAAGAATCAATTTTTTACTTTCCTGACTTCCTCTTTTTGTTTATTTCATTGGTTTCTGATCTTTGTTATTGCTTTTTTCAAATTTGGGTTTATTTTACCTTTCACTAAACTTTTTAGAGGCTTAGCTTCTTGATTTTCAACCTTTTCTAATGTAAACAAGGCTAGCATATTAGTTTTCTATGATGCATAAAAATTACTACAAACAGCAGGTAAAAATAACGTACATTTTTTAACTCCAGCAGTTTCTGTGGGTCAGGAATAGTCTGCTTAGAATATGCTAAGACTGTAACAGTGTTGTCCAGGTTGTGTTCCCACCTGGAGGCTCAACTGGAGAAGACTGCTTTCAATCTCACTGAGGATTTTGGCAGAATTCATTTTCTTTCAATGTGGAACCAAGGGCCCCAGCTGCCTGCTGGCTATTCCCTGGAAGACTCATGGTTCCTTGCCATCCAGCCACTAGCGAGCCAGTAAGAGGAATCTCTAGAGTTAGTCTGCTATCAAGACAGTCTTTTTTTTTTTTTTTAGATTTTATTTATTTATTTGTTAGAGAGAGTGCACGCACACGAGCACAGGCAGACAGAGTGGTAGGCAGAGACAGAGGAAGAAGTAGGCTCCCTGCGGAGGGAGAAGCAGGCTCTCTGCTGAGCAAGGACCCCTTTGTGAGACTCCATCCCAGGACGCTGGGATCATGACCTGAGCCGAAGGCAGTTGCTCAACCAACTGAGCCACCCAGGCGTCCCAAGACAGTCTTTTTTTTATATATGTAGTTTTATTGATAAATGAGGCACATACAGGGTATAGTTAAGAACTGAAATTAGACTTATTTCACAGATAAGTCAGTTTGAAAGTTCACTTAGTATCTGTAAATGCCATACTTGTTACCTCTGATAATATTTTAGATCCCGCGCTATCTGCCTATATTTCACTTATATTTATGAGGGAATTGGAATTAGTTTGGGTTTTCTCAAAAGCAAAAACTATTAGGTAAATATTTTCATTTTAAAATTTTTGCATATTTACTATATTTACTCATATTTGAGACAGACATTTATTACCTTTGTAAGACAAACAACAATATGTTAGAAAAAGATGATGGTAGGAGAAATATCATGGTATGGAAGATAACATACTGCTTTTGTTTTTAAGGCAGTCTTCTATAATGTAATCAGGATAATGATATCCCATCATCTTTGCTATATTCATTGTCAGAAACAAGTTACAGGTCCTGTCCACACTCAGGAAGAGGGGATTACACAAAGGTGTGAACACCAGGAGGCAGGGATTCTAGAGAGCAGGCCACTTTAGGGTCTGTCCACCATTGCCATAAAATTCCTTCTTTTAGCTGCATCCTACAAATCTTGATATATTATTATCAATCAGTTCAAAATATTTTTAAATTTCCCTTATGATTATTTCTTTGATCCATCGATTACTTAGAAAAGTGTTTTTTAAAATTTCAAATATTTAGGTATTTCAGTACCTTAAAATTTATCGAGATTTGTTTTTATGTTCTCTAATATACGCTCTGTCTTAGTAAAGGTACCGTGTGCATTTGTATTACACCATGTGCATGTGTATTCTTCAGTTGTCATCGGTAATAGTCTGCAGATAACCAGTGAGGTCGATGCACTTGATAGTGTGGTCCATATAGTGTTTGTCTACTTTGTGTGTGTGTGTGTGTGTGTGTGTGTGTGTGTGTGTGTGTATCTATGTCTATTTCACTTGTGTGGTGGTGTTAAAAATCTTTAACTGGATGGGTTTTGCCATTTCTCTTTTTAATTTTGTCAGTTTTCCTTTTTTGTATTTTAAAGTACTTTTATAAGCTGCACATACATTTGTGATTGTATAGCTGCCTTATGAATTTATTTTTCTACTTTTGAAATATCCTTGTTTATCTCTGATATATTGCTTTTGAAGTCTGTATGTTGTCTGATTAGTATAGTCCCTTCAACTTCCTGATGCTTACTCTATTAAACTGTGTCTGTGATAGATACAGTATGTTTGAGTTTTGCTTTGTTATCCATTCTGACAGTTTCTGCTTTTAATTAGAGTATTTTGTCCTTTAATATTTAATGAAGTTGTTGGCTTGGATTCTGCTATATTCCTCCAAAGAACATTGATTTGTTCTAGCAGGCAAATTTGGCTGGCAACTCAAATCTCACTTTCTTTTATCCTTAGCTAAGCTGCTTGGAGTCTGTCTTGTGCATGTGTTACCCAGAGATTTGGGTAACATACATAGGTTGGGGCTCTCCCTCTCTGGCTCTCTCCTTTCTTTCCCTTATTTTCCTGCAACTGTAGTTACCCCCAAACTGTTTTCTCTATCTGCATGCCAAAGAGACTGAATTTTCTATGGGTGTTTAGCCCTAACCAGGGCTTACACTCAATCTGTTGTAAGCCATGAAAACAGGAAATTTACTTCATGCCATTTCCTTCTCCAACCATCTTTGACTCCCCCTCTAGAATCTACCTCCTTTTGGCCACTCTCTGGTGCCTTCAAGTAGTTGTTTTGTTTAGAGTTTACAATTTTTAGCTATGGAGGTTTGATCTAGTAGAAGCTTTTTGGCCATATGAGAAACAAAACTGAGAAGCATTTTGAAACATTGTATTTTAGAAGTTATTTGTGGTGTAATGGGATGGTAAAAATAAGCTATTATAACCTCATTAAATCTAAGCTAAATTTGAGAATTTCCCTTACATTAGAGTCGTTTTACTCTACTTTTCTGTCTTCATAATATAGCTACTTAGAAATAATTGATAAGTGGTTTTTATTATAGCTCCAATTAAAGGAAATTCTTTGGCATAGGTAGTATCTTTGTTTCAGCTGATCCTCATTACCAGTTAGCTTTTTGAAGAGATGATGAGGCCAGGCTTCAGACCCAGGGCCCGGAGTAGTACTTGACAGAATTTTAAAAATATCTATTATTTCAGGGGCGCCTGGGTGGCTCGGTGGGTTGGGCCTCTGCCTTCGGCTCAGGTCATGATCCCAGGGTCCTGGGATCGAGCCCCGTGTCGGGCTCTCTGCTCAGCAGGGAGCCTGCTTCTTCCTCTCTCTCTCTGCCTGACTCTCTGCCTACTTGTGATCTCTCTCTGTCAGATAAATAAATAAAATCTTTTTAAAAAAATCTATTATTTCAAAATGCAGATAATGATTGGAGTTATGAGTAATTGTTTTCTTTTACATTATCTTCTGTATTCCCTGTTTTCTACAGTGAGCATGTGTTTCTGCTACTGTCTTTATAATTACAAAATGTTTAAATGAGATTTAAATTTTCTAGAAATACATAGCATAGAAAGGAATAGTCTTGTCTGTAATTCTGCTCTCCAGAGGCAACCATTGTCAGCCAAACTGCATGTTGCCAAAGTCCTTTGTTTGCATGCTACCACTTTGATGCATCTGTTTTAACCTAGGGAATGGCCTGACAGCAGCTGGAAGTGCACAAGCTGCACTTGTCATAGACAAACTCAAGGATATTTGTTGTAGATATCAGGAAGATTGGAAAACCGTGACCCAGAAAATTTTAACTTGGTAGGGAGAAAAAAAACAATGCAGAATAATCTAACAGCAGTTAAAATTGCGTATAGTCAGACTAACAGCAGTAGTAAATCTTGAAAATTTAGAGCAACTAAATTTGACCTAGGAAAACCAGACTTGGTAGAAATAATGTCCACAAAACATACTTTTAAAATGATAAGATGTGGGGCACCTTGGTGGCTCAGTGGGTTAAGCCTCTGCCTTCACCTCAGATCATGATCTCAAGGACCTGGGATGGAGCCCTGCATCGGGCTCTCTGCTCAGCAGGAAGCCTGCTTCACCCTCTCTCTCTGCCTGCCTCTCTGCCTACTTGTGATCTCTCTCTCTGTTAAATAAATAAAATCTTTAAAATAAAATGATAAGATGTAATTGATAAAGATAGGACATGATAAATTAATTCTTTGTTAGAAATTTGGTACTTTAGCCTGATAAAAATGATTACAGTAAACTAAAATGGAACAAAATGGAGTTGGTTTAACTATGATTTATTAGTATCATTATTAATTTGACTTTGCTTGTCTTGGACAACATTCTGTGTTAGATCATACAGCTTTAGCTCATTCTTTTTAATGACCACTTTTATGCCATTACATGAATCTAATAATTTATTCCACCTTTTAAAAACACAATTCTGTTTTCCAGAATATGCTTTTAAGGCTATTAACCAGGGTGGCCTTACATCGGTAGCTGTCAGAGGGAAGGACTGTGCAGTAATTGTCACACAGAAGAAAGTACCTGTAAGTAATACTGCCCAGGTAGCCAATTGTTATGGAATATAATGCAAAGATTTTTCACAAGTTTGTACAAAAGTATATGACTACCTATATACATTCACATTACTATTCCTGCTTTGCCTCTGCTTGTCTGTTTCATTCAACAAGTATCTACTGAGTAGCTATGGGTGGTTTAGCTGAGTAGACAGTTAATATATTGAACTTTGTGGTGTGATTATAAGCACAATGGGAATTCTAGATCTTTTGTCTTCAGGGACCTTGAAACAGGCTTTGGTGAGCTATAGTTCTTGCCCACTAGAAACCTGTCATCTAAAAAATGAAGACTGAGTCTCCTCCCTGCCTTTTTAAAAAACTGGTTTTATCTATAAAGTGAACAGAGAACATTTATTATATAATTTATCACTATAATTTTATAGTATTTCTTTTATGATTTTTTTATAATTTTGTAGTATTTTTTTGTCCCTGCACAGAGACCTCTGATTTTTAAAAAGTTACCTTGATTTATTTTGTTCATTAGGACAAATTATTGGATTCCAGCACAGTGACTCACTTATTCAAGATAACTGAAAACATTGGCTGTGTGATGACAGGAATGACAGGTAATTGGCTTAGTTTCTACTTAGATTTGTTATTTTATTCAAATTATTTTTGAGTTTTGTGTTAATTTTTAAAAGGCTTCCTTTAGTGCCTCATTTGCAGATAGTAGGAGTAGATTTGCAGTCTTCCAAGGCTAATTTCAGTATATTCAGAGTATTATAAGCTGTTTTGAAATCTTAAGTATTATAGAATTAGATCTCTGTTTCTATTGCTGTCAGGGAAACTGGGCTGAGGCCACTGTCATAGACATTTATTTCATATATAGTTAATAGTTTAAGGAGATGTAAGTATATTTCAAACCTGGTAATAATGTCACTATTAGAAGAGAATGAGAATTACAGAAATTGCTTTGAGTTTCTATTTTCTGAAATCAAGGGAAAATTAAAGCCTACAGAAAAGATCAGAAGAAACATTATTCTCTCTCCTTAAAGCTTGTTCTTTTGGGGATTATTAGACACCTGCAGGAAATATTTTGACAGCTGTTGAAGGGCTTAGCATGAAAGTACAGTGCTATATGTAGAACTCCATCTTTTATTTATTTATTTATTAAGATTTTATTTATTAATTTGACAGGCAGAGATCACGAGGAGGCAGAGAGAGGGGGGAGGGGTAAGCAGGCTCCCTGCTGAGCAGAGAGCCCGATGCGGGACTGGATCCCAGGACCCCGGGATCATGACCTGAGCTGAAGGCAGAGGCTTTAACCCACTGAGCCCCCCAGGCACCCGAACTCCATCTTTTAAAAATGTTTTCCTTTTTTGTCATATACGTGTTGCTGAGTCACTGACTATTCAGTAGTGATAGAAAAAGCCAGAGTGGACCACTTCTGCTTCTCTCAAGTCATAGTGGAGATTTTACATATTTATATAAATATATACATACATGTATATACATACATATATACATATACATATATATATGTGGAAAATTGAAAATCGTCTGATTTTGAGGTTCACTCTTTCCTCTAAAGTAATAAACTTGTGTTTTTTATGCTCTAAGCTGACAGCAGATCCCAGGTACAGAGGGCACGCTATGAGGCAGCTAATTGGAAATACAAGTATGGCTATGAGATCCCTGTGGACATGCTGTGCAAAAGGATTGCTGATATTTCTCAGGTCTACACACAGAATGCTGAAATGAGGCCTCTTGGTTGTTGTAAGTATGCTAAGATGACTCCCAAAGAATTGATGAATTACATGGTGTTTTTTTTTTTTTAGAGAACATGAATTAAGTTATTGCAGTAACACTTGGGTTCTGAACATGTGGTTTGGAAATTATATAAGCTGAGGAACTCTTATACTAAATCAGCAATGAAGGGAAGGTTTCACAATAGTATTTTAGGTATTACCATTTAAGCTTTAGATGCTATTAGATTTTTTACCAAAATATTTCTTTTAAGGGTATGTGATTTGAAAGATCTGAGTCACTGTTATATTGGACTGTTGTAATGGAGGTTTTACTGCAATTCCAGATTATGCTTTCAATGGAAATGCCTAAATTGACATCTTAACAGTGTAGCTCTTTTTTTTATTTTGACCACCCTAAAGAATCAGGCTCACACACATGTTCCTGTGATTGATATTTTTAGAATACATTACATTTCTTAAAAGTAAGTAAAATTCTCTTGGGAGAGAGAGGAGATTTGCTGCTTTTAGATTTAATGTAATGCATTAGCCTAAAAAAATTCAGCACATGTGTTTCTGTGTTGTGTCATTTATGACAAAAAGCAATCAGCGTAGAGCTTTTCTTCAACATCTGACCCTATTTTTTAACTCTCAGATAAGAATGCTCCCTCAGTTTATTCAGTGATATTCTTTCTCACTCTCATCCTCTTCTGCTTTTTCTTCAGATGTTTTTGCTCACCAGATTTTCTCTGTGTTCCTTCTCTCCCTCTTGGCTCTGTCTGGGTGATCTCACCCTTGAGTTCATGCCTTCCTTTACTACCTGTATACAGCCAGTCACTGCCACGTTGGCAGTAGCCCAGTCCCTCCCTCCGTGTCCTGCAGATACTTCAGACTTGAAATTGTTGCTGTTTTCCTGCTTTCATCCTCAGTGTCTCTTTCCTGTGCTCTCCCCCCTTCCCTGGTCATCTTCCTCAGTCATCCAGCCTCAGCTCCAAATATCTGGTCCTTCTTCATCTCTTCCCTTTGCCACCTAATTTATTTGTCTCTTCTCTCCCTCCTCACTCTTTCCTCATCTTCCATGTTGGTACACGGTTATCTTTTTTAACTCAAATTTTTATTGTTGCTCCCTAGAAAAACCCATTCCTCGTCGAATACAGTGTTAATTCCAAACTCCTTAATATGATGTGCAAGGCCCTGAGAGTTTATTCCCAAGCAGCTTCTTGCATGTCCTGCTTTCCTTCTCAACCTGAAGTGCCAGTAGTATGTAGGTCTTTTGTCATCACCTGGGTGTACCATTGCCTTTCTTGTCTTGATGCCTTTGTATGTGTTGTTCCTTGTGCCTTGATTGCCCTTTGTGTCCTTACCACCTGTGAAACCCTATTCATCTTGCAAGACCCAAAGTAGAGAAGTGTGTGCTCCCTCCAAGCAGTGAGTGGGTACTTCTTTTATGTTGCCATGTACTTTGTGTATAGCAAGTATAACATGTAAAGAAAATTACAGAGTGACATAATCTTTGAATACAACACAGATACCTGATCAATGTTTATCAATTAAACAAGGTTGAAAATTCCTCATTGTAGCACTATAAAAGTGAATAAAGTAATTGGTTAACACTGAATCTTAAAAGAGAGGGCACTATAGGCATACCTTGGAGATAATGGCAGGTTCAGTACAGACCATTGTGGTAAAGCTAATATCACAATATAGTGAGTCAAATGAATTTTTTGGTTTCCCAGTGCATATCAAAATTAAGTTTATGGTATAATCTATTAAGTGTGCAATAGCATTATATCTAAAAAGTAATGTACATACTTTAAATTTAAAATACTTTATTGTTAGAGACCTTGGTATATCTAAGCTTTCAGCAAGTCATAATCACTGATCATAAATCACCATAACACATACAATAATAATGAAAAAGTTTGAAATATTCCAGGAATTACCAGAACATGACACAGACACAAAGTGAGCAAACACTACTGGAAAAATGGACTTCCTCAACACAGGGTGGTTACAAACCTTTGTTTTCAAAACAAACAAACAAACAAACAGAACACAGTATCCCTGAAGTGCAACACGCTATGAAACGAGGCATATATAAAAGAGGTTCAGGAGTTAAGCCATTCTTTAAATACTTTATTACCTGCTTTGCTGAGTAGAAAGTAGTTTGGTGGTGGTATTCGTTTTAATTATGTCATTACAACAACATGATTAGATATTTAATAACAAAACTGTATGTACAGAATTTAGAATTTGATTTCTCTTGACACTAGGGGAATGTACACCAGCAGTATCAAAGGTGGGCAGTGTGAAGATAAGGAAGTAGCCTCTGTATTTCACTTGGTGCCAGCATTCCAGGTGTAGTCCATACACTTTTAGTTCCCTGGAACCCTAAATTCTTAAGAACCTTAAGCTCTTAAACTTAAAAAAAAAAAAAAGAAAAACTCTTCCGTAGCCAGCTAAATTAAAGAACTAGTGAAGTTTAAAGTAAGTGAACCTACAGCAGAATATTTAACATGCTATTATTATTTTTTTAAAAGAAAGTATATGAAAAATATGCTTTCCAAGTTTATTGACTGATAATACCTCAGGAGATCAGAGAAACATGTTTTGGGTAGTAGCAAGGATTAGAAAATTGTAAATTACACTTGTGATAGTTCATATTTTAAAAACATCTGGGATAAACCTTTGATGAAATGGAAATTTCTTGGTTACCTAATTTATCTTTAGTAATAACCTGTATTTCATCAGTTTTTTAAAACAAAATACATATCCTAAAATAGATGGCCAGAATAATCAACAACAGCTTTATGACAATACTAAGAGAGAAGAAACTGTGTTGTACAAAGGTATAAGATATTTAATGAGGGTCTTTCTTTTTAGGTATGATTTTAATTGGTATAGATGAAGAACAAGGCCCTCAGGTGTACAAGTGTGATCCTGCAGGTTACTACTGTGGGTTTAAAGCCACTGCAGCAGGAGTTAAACAAACGGAGTCAACCAGCTTCCTTGAAAAAAAAGTGAAGAAGAAATTTGATTGGACATTTGAGCAGACAGTGGAAGTAAGTTAGCCAAAAGCAGCTTTTTTTGCAGATCATTGTATAATTGAAGTTTATAAAGGCTGTTCCTGGTTTAACACATGAGCCAGGTTTGTCAGCTTCATAGTAGAATTGGTGTCAGTCAGCTGACGTGGGAACAGTGAGGATTGCTTTTATTCACTTAATCCCTTACCTCATTTCGTAATGTATTTGAGAGTGCTTTCAACAAAACACATAGAAAATGGGAAGATGGGACTAAAAATAAGAATCAAGACTAAGGCCTAAGACCTGCATGGTTATGACTCAAGTTAGGCTTAAGCTTCTTGGTAACAAAAGTGAAAAAATTTAGTAGTTGTTACCCTTATGGCCCTAAAGGCAAAACAGCCACATACCAAATTCTCAGGGAAAGAAACGTCTCGGTAACAGAATATATGCTCATAGCATGACTTGGCAGAGAAGTTCTATCTGGGATGCAAAAATAGAGCTCCTTTAACTCTGAGATCTTAAGGGGATAATTCATTATAATTGGGACATTTTAAATAGACACAACAAGCTAAAATTCTTATACAAATATTTAGTAACCTTAGACTAAAGAAGCCTCTTACTAACTGCCAAGAAATTTTAGTGCATTTTGGAAAGGAGGAGCTGAGATACAGCCATTCTAAAGACTAACAACATGATTCTGATAAATGACAAAAGAAAAATGCTGTCTAATACTTTCATGTTTGGTTGGCAATATTATCTCATTTATACTAACAGGAGATATAAAGCTAGTTCTCATCTGGGAGGTACTATGCCTTGTTTAAATGTTTCTAAAAGGTCCTTTTTACTTACAGTTCATAATTACATAAGTAATTAATCACATCAGATACAAAGCCCTTAAATACATTCCTAAATTGTTAGTGTAGATTTTCCTTGAAGGAAGACTATATCATTCATGTTTACCCTGTCGTCCTTCTCACCTCAAGTGCTTAGCATAGTCCCCAGCATGTTCTAGTCCTCAAGCAAACAGACTCTCGTGTGTAAATCATCCTGTTTTGTTTGATGGATCCCTTTCATTTATGACTAAAATTCATGTAAGCACGTTTCTTCTCATATACGCTAGTAACACGTGGCTTTGGAAATGTATCACTGAAACATGAAGCAAAAAATGAATAGCTTGTTGTTTACTCATGATTTGAATAAGCTTGGAAAGAGAATATCTTGGAGTCTCTGAAAGATACAATTTTAATGTTGGTACTTTTTTCAGACTGCAATTACATGCCTATCTACTGTTCTATCAATTGATTTCAAACCTTCAGAAATAGAAGTTGGAGTAGTTACAGTTGAAAATCCTAAATTCAGGTGAGTTATATTGTCGGCCAAGTACTTAAAAGACATTTGCTAAGAAATACATTACAGCCTAGAACAGTAGAGGTGTTTGGGTCCATTTGTCCTACAAATCAGGGTGGGGAGTGTGGGGAGCATTTTTTTGAACTACATTTAGAGTTTTTCAATACTTAAGAGATCTGTTTTAAAACTTACTTGAGGTCCCTTTAAGACAGACATAACTGCCTTTCTTCTTATTTCTAAGTGATTTTATATCTGTATCAGAGGTAACATAAAATAACCTTCTCTATGTTAGGAGTAAAGTAAACATAAGTGTTTTCCCTTTTTTAGCCTGAGGCCAATAGAAATTCTTCTCCCAGTGTAGTAGTTTTTGGTTTTTTGAGGTGGAGCTTTGATTATTTAGTGGTTAGTTAAGGGGAGCTCTGAAGAGCAGTATGAAATACTGATCTACATCAGACGCTATCTGGAGATCTTTGGAAACCCCAAATTTTGAATACAGCTAATTGAATTGCAGATGCTGGATGCTTGTCTTTTCTTACTAAGAGACTAACTTCCACATATCAACCTTATAGCTTCCATGAGTCAGATCTGTACTGGGTGCTTAACATATACCATCTCACTTAATCCTCCCAGAACCCTGCACGGTGGTTTACTTACCAGGAACCCGGATATGCTTATGAAAAATACTTCGTTTAAATGCATAGATGCATAAATGCATAGATGCATTATTTGTATCTACTCTTAGATCACAGTTACATAGACACTTGGTCATGGTTAGGGATGGGGTGGAAAGGTGGTACATTAAACTTAACTGAGGCTTGAAGAGTTTCTTATTACTATGCTCTTTTTTTCCCTCCTAATTTACTCTTTTTGTTGCATGCAGGTGAGTGATTTAAACATGAATGAAGTAAGAAAAATTCATAGAATAAAAAAAAATTGTGAATCCTCTCCTCCCTGCCCCGTAGAAAATAGTTGTTTTGTTTTGTTTTGGCAGTACTATTCTAGCAGGAACAATTTATAAAGGACCCGCTTAAAGGACCTGCAAGTTCTTTTTTCTGTTCTGCGACCCTCTGATAGCTTTTAACATTTTTATTTCCATCTATTAGTTAAATAGGTGAGAAGCCAAAGAACCTTATCTTCAAAAAGTTCTGTTACCATTTATAAATTTAGTAGTAGTAAGTATGCTTAAAAAATAACTATAATATGTAACATAAACATCAACAACTACTATATAAACTACTTACATTGCTCCAGTCTGTACTAAAAAATGTCACTTCTAAAAATGTGACATTTTTAGAAGTCCAGCAGTAATAGGTCACATTAAAGGTTGCCAAGCATTTGATCTCTTTGGGGAAATAGCATCTGTTCATCATGAAGTGTTTTCTTATCTCTTAGCTCATAGAAACTTGAGTTATACAAGATGTAAAGGCTTCTTGACATAGGAGCTGAAATAGAATAGATTATGTATAGTTAGCTATATATTTAACTTAATTATCTTCTATCATCGCTGCAACTAAAAGGACTTATTTTCAGAAGACGTAATTTTTTTATCTGACGTCAAAGAAATAAATGTTTTTGTGTATAGATGAAGTTGATAAAATATTTGGGAAGTCTTCCAAAATAATCCAAAGGGATGAGTGGTGGGTAAACAGATTTTTTAAGGGTCTTATGCTCTTAAAATCTTAAAAAATTATGCTCTTATGCCGACCAAGCTAGCCAGGCACTAACAGATTTTTTAAATAGTAGCTATAAATGATTGATTGTTAAAGTTGGGTGTTAGGTACACAGGAATTTATTACTATCTGTTCATTCTACTTTCATGTGTGTTTGCAACTTTACATAATAAAAAGTTTTCAAAAAGTAAAATGGTTGTGGGTTTTCCCCCCTTGCCTTCCAGGATTCTTTCAGAAGCAGAGATTGATGCTCACCTTGTCGCTCTAGCAGAGAGAGACTAAACATTGTAGTTAGTTTACCAAATCCATGACGCCACTTGCCTGTATGTTCGGTAACAACAGACCAACATTATGGAGGCCCCTGGATTGAAAAAGGAACCTCTCCCACTCCTGCCCTACCGCTGAAGTGGTTAGGACTCTGTATAAATAAAATCAGTGCTTTTGGAAAATGATCGCATCCTGTCTTAATTTCACCTCTAGTTTTAAGTGGAGCCTCTGGTGCATGTAGACTGTTCAGTGTTCACCATTGCCACACTGGAGCTTTTCTCGTTTTGTTGACGGAGATCCAGGTTTCTTTGGTTTCAGGAACTTAATAGGCGGAAGTTTAAACTGTAGCTGTATGGCCTAACTAATGGCAAACTAAAAACTGGTTTCAAAACTTGGCTCTGACTGTAAGCGGACATGTAAGGCAAGGCCTCTATTTTGCAATTCTTTGTTCATTCAGATGTAATATTCCTGAACCTAGACTCCCAAGTGCCATCGGAGGTTTTAATTATAGTGAAAAGATTGACATTGTTTTATTCATTGGTTTTGAGATACACATTTAATCTGTACTCCATAAGGTCCAGTATCTTTAAGAGCAGAAATCGCAGTTGCCTTAGAAACAACAGGGCTTGAAAAGCAGAATCTGTGTATTTTCTCTGCTGCCTTAAAATTATTTAAAGCAGACTTTAAAGAACTCGTCTATAGTAGAGATGCCACTATAAACAATGTTAAGGGAAAAGGTATATTTAGAATAATTACTGAACAGAATTAAGGTTTTTAAATATTTTTTAAAGATTTAGTTATTTTAAAGTGTGTGTGCATGGGGGGGCAGGTGTGCAGAGGGAGAGAATCTTCAAGCAGGCCCCCCTCAGCACAGAGCCCAAGGTGGGCTTGATCTCCAGACCTATGAGATCATGACCTGAACCAAAACCGAAAGTTAGATGCTTAACCATCCGAGCCTCCCATGTGTCTCTGAATTAAGGCTTTTTCAAATCATTGTGATTCCCTGGTGACCTGAACCACTAATTGTTCTAGATGATCCAAAAATCTTGGAATTTACATTTCATGCCCTCATTTTCCCTGGGTGAGATGGACTCACCTCACCCAGGTGTGTGAGGTGTGTCGCCTCACAGAGGTGAATATGGTTGCTGATCCAGTACAAATCCCTGGAGTCAGTTGCCCCTGTAGCCACCAAGGCCGGGTGAACTTGTGACCGCTAAAAGCAGGAAACTTCACCTACCACATCCTCTTCAGAGCTGAGTCATTAGTTGTTAAGTGTCCTAAAGGGGAAGCAAGGTTCTTCCATTTCAGGGACTGCTGGTTGGATTACCCATCATATATCCACTAGGCTCTGTAAAGGTACTGCCATTTTGTAAGTGAGGTATGTGTAGACTCCAGGTCTACTGCCATGAATGGACAACTATACCCTCGGAGCCTTGACTGACTTTACCATTCTGGAGTCAAGAATGAGATTAGCAAATCACTTGGTTTTTCTGCAAGAAAATACCTTCTAGTGATAGGAAATGAAAATTACTTCATTTGTTAGAAAAACAAGTTTCTACATTATTAAGATGTAGATGAATTGTTTTTTTAAAAAAAGATTTTATTTTTAAATCATCTCTACACCCAAAGATGGGCTTGAACTCACAACCCTGAAAACAAGAGTCACATGCTGTTACTGACTGAGCCAGTCAAGCACCCAAAATATAAAAGAGTTCTAAGTTTATTAGATTAGTTAAGTTATGCTTTAAAGTACTGGAAGGGAGCGCCTGGGTGGTGCAGTCAGTCGGGTGTCTGCGTTTAGCTCAAATCATGAGCCCACCATCCTGGAGCCCCATGTTGGCTGGCGACTCTGGCAAGCCTGCTTGTGCTCTCTCAAATAAGTGAAATATAAATAAGTAAATAAATAAATGTACTGGGAAAAGGGGAAGAAATGGAAAGAATTTTAAGTATGACCATTAAATCATTAATTCTGTTTTTGTGTGTTTAACATAGTCTTGGATACATAAGAGTTAATGTAGAAATATTGCACAAATGCTAAGAAAAGACATGTTAAAACTCAAAAGGCGTTTGGGAAAATCCTAGTAAGAAATAAAAGAATACAAGTGAATATTTGACATTTAAAGGGATATGTTGAGACTCTCATGAATATGAAGCTATCTGGGTAGACATCTAGCTTCTCTTGGTACCCATTTTCAATGACAAAACAGCTTGGAACCATTTAGGCTATAAGGAAACAAACCAGGTACTTGTCTCCTTCATTAGATCCCAAATCTAAGATTCAGATTTGTGCCACAACCAAATTACCACATTAAGGATATTCAGTATCTCCCTTAAAGAAATGCTTGAGTTAAATATGTTCTGACCCTCTACTGCATTTCCAAAATAGAAGAAAATCTTAACAGCTTATATAATGGTGAATTCATGTTAGGCACTTCCACTGAAATCAGATGTGATTCCAGAACGACTTTTTTCCCATTTATTTTACATTTCAGAAAATGCAGGTAAAACAATAAATGAAGTGAATTAAAAGTTATCAGAAAGGAGATAGAATTATAATCTGCTGTTTAGGCTGTTCACCTAAAAAAAAGGCAAGAGAATCGCGTAATGAAGTAGTCTGTATTGAGGCAGGCCCTATCTTCCATACAATATCGTTTAAACTGTTCTAAGGATAAGTTGAGTTCAAGTTCCTAATCATGTGCCCACGGATTTAGAAAGCGGTTAAAATTCTTTAGCCTCAAAATGTGGCCTGAACTCTTGTGAGTCCATTTTACGCTGTTGATACCGTTTTATCTCTGAGGAAATGTTAATATGTTTAATTTTAAGGTGCTCTAGGTGGAAGTTATGTAATATATTACCATATTGCCTTCCAAAAATCCAAAACAATAAATTCCAGATTGAATGCCCCAAGGCTTCTGGATAAAGGATTATAGACCTATACTACCAGTAGTCCCCTACTGCAAGTGAAAAACTAAGCTCAGTAAACTAATTTGTCCAGGATTGCACAAACAGTGATGCAGAGTAGAGTAGACCCACAACTCTGACCCCAAGACATCTTTTGTCAGGGCATTAGATGAAACCTGCAATCACTTTTGTCAAGTTTACCCCTCCCCCATTAGTGAAGTAGCTAGACTGAAAATTCTAAAAAAACAAAAAAACTATTACTTTATACCAAGAATAACTGCTACAAAAAGAGAAAAGAAAAAATATATATAATATATATATCCTCTCTATAAAGTAATTACATAATGTATATAAGAGAATATATTCAGGTCAACAGAGGGAACATTCTCTTATATTTTGTTGTTGCTGCTGCTATTGTGACTATAATGTTCTCAGAGGTAGTTGTAGCCACAGCAACAAAAGAAATTAAAGTCCCTAGGAATAATTCTAACTAGAAATACTGAACCTATATGATGGAACTAAAAAACTTGGTTGAGAGACATTCTGCTTTTGAATAGGAGTACTGAGTATTGTAAAGTCAATTCTTTTTCCAAAGTAATGCATACGTTTTAAGTAATTTGAGTCAAAATGCTAGAGGAAAATTTTTTGAAGCTTGCCCAGAAACAGACTTTAGCATATATGAGAATTCAACATACGATAAAATTAGCACCACGAGTTGATGAGGAAACTGGGGGTGTGAAGATGAGGAATGACTATATTGGAAAATAATGTTCCTCATCTTACATCAGAATAAAATCCAGGTGCCTGGGTGGCTCAGTGGGTTAAAGCCTCTGCCTTTGGCTCAGGTCATGATCCCGGGGTCCTGGGATTGAGCCCCACATCAGGGAGCAGGGAGCCTGCTTCTTCCTCTCTCGACCTGCCTGTCTCTCTGCCTACTTGTGATCTCTCTGTCAAGTAAAAAAAAAAAAAAAAAAGAAAGAATAAAATCCAGGTGACTTAGGGAGATAAATATCACACACACACACACACACATACACACACACACATTTTTTAAGCAAACTGCACCCAACATGGGGCTTGAACGCATGACCCAAGATCAAGAGTCACATACTCTGTGACTGAACCACTCAGGTGCCTAGAGATCATTTTTTAAAATCTTTTAAAGAGAGGGGGAAAAAAGGAAAAAGAGGAGGGTAAACTTTAGGTTAAAAAGGTGGTGAAGTACTTTCTAAGCAGAAACAATAAATAAAATCATAAGGGGAAAAAAATCTATATATTTTGCTACATACACATTTAAAGTTTTACTAACAAAATATCCACCATAAAGTTCAAATAGTAAGAAAATACAACAATATAAAAGTGTAGTAACAACACAGGTCATTAAAATGTTCTAGTCATTGGACTTGAAAAAATAGTAAATCTCAATAATTTTAAAATGCAAATTATATACCATATTTTCTATCAAATAAAATGTTTACATTAGAACTATAATACATAATGTACTTGGTACATTTCAAGTGTGCAAAAATTTTTTGTTGCATGAAGGAATGGTGATAGTATATTAAAAGTTAAGTTACTCATTCTGCTGGTGGAAGGTTAAACATTTAGTCTTTCTGGAGTACAACCTGGGAATATGCCTCAAGAACAAAAAAAAGTAGGGGCGCCTGGGTGGCTCAGTGGGTTAAAGCCTCTGCCTTCGGCTCAGGTCATGATCCTGGGGTCCTGGGATGGAGCCCCACATCGGCCTCTCTGCTCAGCGGAGACCCTGCTTCCTCCTCTCTCTCTCTGCCTGCCTCTCTGCCTACTTGTGATCTCTGTCAAATAAATAAACAAAATCTTAAAAAAAACCAAAAATATCATTCTATTTGCAAGAATTTATTTTGGGGCATTTTTTAGAGATGCAGAATTATGTTATAGTTATTTTATATACAATAATAAATGGCATTGCATCCAATGTTGTGGAATATTAAGCAGTCATTAATATCCCTGTTTTGATGAATATTTAATGATATGGAAAACATTTACAATGAAATATTAAGAAACAGTCCACAAAATATACAGTGTGATCCCTACAGCAGACACTTCCTGTACCCAAAAATTGTTATGACTCTTGCCAACAATATCCCCCCTCGTTGATTCTTTCTCTGTCTCAGGGGCTTCTCTGAAGCGTCGGGCCTTCTGCAAAGTCAGGAAAGCCTGCTCAGTCTGTGCAGGCCTAACACAGCCCAGAAGTGTGGTGTCAATAATGCCAACTGATGCTGGTTGATAAAGGTCCCGGCCTTTTTGTTGTTGTTGCTGTTAACTGCAGAGCTGAAGTGGGGGGACGAGGCCCAGCTCACCTGCAACAGGAGATCCAGGAGCTGCATCCGCCAGTAGCTGTCAAAATGCCAGCAGTCAGGAGAAATGAAGAGGCCACCCCAGTGGAGAAGGATGAGTAGGAGGAAGCCTGAGGATAGCCCTCACCCTGGTACCACCGGAGGCAGAAAAGTAGGTAGGGGCAGGGTACCAGAAGGGGAGGCATACTTGATACATGTAATCACCCAACACCTCATCCCCAGGGCAACCATAAGCATAGCTCTGTCCCAGCATCTTGTGGGGCTTTTCTGGGATGGGCCATAGAAGCCTCTGGAAACTATGCAAAATTTAGTGGATGTCTTAATTTCCTGGGAGAGACCCAGAGCTTTCATCAAATATTCAAAGAAGGCAGTTTCCCAAGGAAGGAAAACAATAGAATGTAAACTGTAGTTTTTCTGGTAGAAATTAATTTGGTTATTTATGATAGAGTTATGAGCACATTTCATTTTTTTTCTTTATGCTCATCTCTACTTTTAATAAGGAATATCATGAAGAAGTTAAAGATGGATCTGTTAACTAACGTGTTAACTAATCATAGCTCATAAAATATTTTGGTGCCATTAAAAGTGTTTAAAAATTTTAAATGGCATTGGAAAATGCTCATGACATAATTGAGAGAAAAAAAATAGGGTATAAGATTGTTTACAAAGTCTATGACCTCAACAGTATAAACAATGAATGGAGAAAAAAACTCCTGGGACTACTAAAGTGTTTATAGGAAGGTTGCAGATTTGGGTTAATATACAAAAGTCAGCCACTCTCCTATACAACAGCAATGAAAAATTGGAATTTGAAATTAAAAACACAATGCAAGGGGCGCCTGGGTGGCTCAGCTGGTGAAATATCTGACTCTTGATTTCAGCTCAGGTCTCAATCTCAGGATTTGAGTTCAAGCCCCGGATTGGACTCCATTCTGGACATGGAGCCTCCTTAAAAAACAAAAACAAAAACAATACCACAACACTACCACTTACACTAACACCCCCCAAAATGAAATACTTAGACATGAATCTAATAAAACATGCACTAGATCCATAACATAAAATTCTGATGAAAGATTTAAATAAATGGAAAGGAAGAGTCAGTATTTTCAAAATACCAATTTTTCACGACTTATAAATTCCACACAATCCCAGAATTCCAGCCAAGTTAATTTTGTGGATATTGACAAACTGATTCTAAAGCTTATATGGAGAGGCAAAAGACCCAAACTAGCCAACAGTACCAAAGAACAGAGTAAAAGGACTGATACTGTCGGACTTCAAGACTTACTACCTACAGTAGTCAGTACGGTGTTGGTGAAAGAATAGATAAATCAATTAATAGAACAGAACGGAAATCCCAGAAAGAGAACCCCATACAAATAATCAACTGATCTTTGAAAAAAGGAGTAACAGCAATTCAGTGTAGAAAAAATAGTCTTTGATAAACGCTGCTGTACACCTGGGCATTCATATGTAAAACATGAATCTAGACACAGATCTTCACCTGTCACAAAAAGTAACTCCAGATGGATTATAGACTTGATGTAAAACACCAAACTATAAAACTTAGACCACAACATAAGAGAAAATCTAGATGACCTTGGGTTTGGCAGTGAGCTTTTGGATACAACACCAAAGTCATGAAAGAAAAAATTGGTAAACTAAACTTCATTGCAATTGAAAATGTCTGCTTTGTGAAGACACTTAAGAGAATGAAAAGCCACAGACTGGGAGAAAATATTTGTATGCTTATATATGGTAAAAAAACAAAAAAACAAAACTAGGATCCAAAATATATAAAGAATTCTTAAAACTCAACAGTAAGAAGGGTACCTGGGTGATTCAGTTGGTTTAGCCTCTGACTCGGTTTCAGCTCAGGTCATGATCTCAGGGATGTGGGATTGAGCCCGCATTAGGCTGCGTACCTCTCTACCCCTGCCCCCAAAAAACCCACAACAACTCCACAATAAGAAAACACCCAGTTTAAAAATTGGCAAGAGATCTTAACAGACACCTCACCAAAAGGGGAAGATACACATACAGCAAATAAGCATATGAAAAGTCCAACACCATATATCATCAGGAGTTGCAAATTAAAACAACAGTGTGATACCACTACACATCTGTTAGAATGGTTTAAAAATTTGGTTTTTTAAACCAAAGAGCAGCAGGAACTGGTGAGAATGACTTTGGAAGACAGTTCAGCAGTTTCTTATAAAAGTAAACACCATCTTACTGTAAGATCCAGCTTATGCCCACACAAAAACCGACACACAAATATTTTTAGCAGCTTTATTCATCATTGCCCAAAAGAGGAAGCAGGATATCCTTCAATAAGTGGATGGAAAAACAAACTGTGGTACATCCAGACAATGGAATATGATTCAGCTCTGAAAAGAAATGAGCTATCTAGTGATGAAAAGACATGCAGGAAACTTAAATGCATATTTTAAGGGAAAGAAGCCAATTCAGAAAAACTACATACTATGTGATTCCAACTATCAAACATTCTGGAAAAGACAAAACTATCGAGACAGTAAAAAGATCAGTGGGTATTGGGAATTTGGAACAGGGGGGTGAGGGAGAGCGGAGGAGGTAAATCGGTGACGGGTTTAGGGTGGGCCCGACTGCTGTTTGATACAGTAATAGCAGATGCATGACGTGCATTTGTCAAAACCCGTAGAAAGGTACAACACAAAGGGTGAATCTCTATGTAAACCATGGACTTAAATTCATAATAATGATTGCTATTGGTTCATTAATTGTAATAAATGTACCACGCTAATACAGGATATTCGTAACAGGGAAAACCAGTATGCGTGTGGTTGGAGAGGGGGTTATATGGGAACTCTCGGTACAATCACTGAATCTTTCTGTAAATCTGAAACTATTCTAAAAAATAAAGTCATTAATTACTTAAATGCATGGGAAAAATTTCAAGAGATAACCCAAAATGGTTATGAATAATTTTTCTCATTTCTTATACTTCAATGTATTTTCCAAAATTTTTTTAATGGATTATGTATTACTTCTAGAACCAGGCAAAATTAAGTGCTGAATTCTAAACACTTATCCTGGAAAGCATGGATTTTTAAAACCTGACCAAAATTTTCAGGTTTTTTTTTTTTAATAAGCAAATTGGCCCAAATTCCCCCAATAAAACATCCAAAGTGAAGGCGTGGATAGACTTACCCCTTTTTGAAGTGTTTACACTGCCTCATAGAGCATGACCCAGAGAGGGGCCTTGCTCAGCTAGTCATGTGCTGGTCAAGACCCCTTGTTCAAACTCTACGTGGGGCCCTTGCTTTCCTCAGTTTGGGGCCACAGAGAAGCCCTACCCTGGGTGGCCCAAATTCTGTGTCACACTTCCTGGGCAGTCATCTCTGCTACACACAGCACATGTGGGGAAAAGCAACCTTCAAAACTCCCTGGTGCCCCGTCCCCCCCGGCTAGCCTGTTACCCATCAGACCTCACCTCTAGCCCTGGGAACTTGCCTCACCTTAGTCCTAGATGAAGCACTGGGGGCTGACACCTGCTTCTGACTCCAGAAGAGCTGCCTGGGTAACAAAAAGCACCATTTGCCCACTGACCTCTCTACCAAGAGCTCTGTGTGGTTTCAAATTCTCTGTATTACCACTTTTCTATGCCCACATCTCCTGAGGGGGTGTGGTGAACATTGTTAAACTGAAATGTCTATATAGCTATTCTTGGCCAGGGTTTCACATCAGAAGCACCGGGGGAACTTTCTCGAAGAGCACAAACCTGGCCACCAAGCCTGATGACTCCACTGCGAGGTCCCCGGGATGCTGCGCTGGACACGTGTATTTGGAGGTGCTCCCCAGCAGGCCTGGTGTCTGCCACGGGTCAGCAAGCAGCTGTAGGCTGTCACATTCGTGGGGCACAAGAATATATATTGCAGGCAACACGATCATGGGCCAGTGTATTTGGGGCTCATCTCCCCTCGACTCTTGGTTTGGCCAGTGGGTAGCTTACAAGAGTATTGGGGAGTCAAGAGGGTGTCCAGGAAGTGACCCCTATGCCTTAGGTTCCTGTCATGTGTGCCTCTGCTGACCTCTGACCCCTGAGGCCAGTCAAGGGGACAAAAATGCAAATGTCTGACAATAATGAAGCCCTCTCTGCCCAGCTTGCAGCCTCCATAGCCTGGGGCTCCCCTGGCAAGGGCTCAAGGTTCACAGAGATAGGAAGGGAATACAGGAAGACCGCAGGTGGGAGAAGGGAATGTGGCCTGATCCCGGAAAGCCAGTGGTTCTGCCGGAGCCCTGGCGATGCTCTTCTTGCCCCTTGGGAAAAGTCACCACAAGAAGACTCTAGGCGTCAGGCAGCTGTTGCACAGAAATCCACATCTGGTCATGCTGCACCAGGTGACCTGTAAACCTCATCGTGAACCCGCTCGTGTTGGTTTTACCCAGAGCTACGGGGATTAAGCCTCCACTTGGGGCTGGAATGAAGATGAAAAGGAGAAGCAGAAGAAGAACAGGAAAGACCTGGTTTCCCTGGGCAGAGTAGGGATGAATCGGGGGGAGCCCCAGCTACCAGCCGCAGAGTGCCTGGCCAAGCCGGGGTTTTCCAGGGATGGAGGCAGAACCTGGGTTATTAGTGGGTCCGAGCTCTCTAGCTGACAACCACCATCTGAGCTAGGTTTGTTGGGGGTGAAGCATACCTGGGGCCTTCCTGCTTGGGCTGACTCCAGGGGCCTGGTGGGCCGGTGTTTTAGGGAGCTCATAAAAGTTCTCCCGAAGAGGGAAGGCAGGAAAGCTTCTGCGAGGATGGCTTGCCTGGCATTTAAGTGACCGTGGTCAAGCTCTAAGTCTTGGATGGATGCAACGAAACAAAATCACCCCCTCCAAAAAACTAGCTCATCGATCCTACTCAAAGGGTTGTAGAGCCTTGTGGAGGGCCTTGGAGTGGCCTGCTGGCTTCTCTGTGCCTCTGTGCCCAGGAGCCCCCTGAGAACCGTGCTTCAGTGAGGCCCCGGGCTCACGACATTGCACCATCCCCTGTTAACATAGGGAAAGTTCTCTTGGTTCTTCTTATTTCTCAGCAACCATTTTCGAGCTTTTCTACAAGCCAGACCCAGGTTTCTGGCCCGGGGACACAGCGAGGAACAAGGCAACACGGGCTCACTCTCTCCAGGGACTCAGGCTTTGGGCCCTCGCTTCCCTCTTGCAGAGCTGCTTCCTCCAGCCAGCTGCCACTGAGACATTTGTGACAGCTTTGCATCCTGTCTCCATCCAGCAGGGTAGGTCGGGGTTTGCCCCTTCACAGAAGCAGGTCGGGCACGAAGGCATTTGTGCCAAGCCAGCCTCTGGGCCCCCGTTCCAGATGGGCTTTGTTGAGACCCCCACCCCCACCCCAGGACCAGCAGCAACCTGCCCGAGATCGGTGAGAAGATGTGTCTAAAAAACTCTCATTTGTCATAAGCTTAGTGCACTCCTTTCCTACCACAAACTACGTGGAGATCCCTTCTGGGGTTTTTTCTTTTCTTTTTCTCTGTGTTCTTAAAGAAAACCAAACGTCATTGTAAAACAGAGCGTTGTACACTTTCTTCTGAAGCAGGAAGAGCTGCAGGTGCTCACGGCTGATTTCACATTTCCGAAAAACCCCAGGACAAGGCCCCCCTTACACAAGTAGGGGGGCGGAGCTGATGGTCTTAGAAGGGGCATGCTCTCCACAGAGTGGGTCACAGGAACAGGACACCAGGCAACAGAGCAAACTGCATTTCCTCCATTTCAGGCCGACGCCCCAAGGAGACACCTGCAGTGACCCGGGGCCAACTAGTGGGGTGGGGGAAGGGGACTTCTCTCTCTTAGATTCAAGGGCTGGGGACTTCAACTCTCCGACAGAGAACCTC
Source organism: Mustela nigripes (assembly GCF_022355385.1). Lineage (NCBI taxonomy): Eukaryota > Metazoa > Chordata > Mammalia > Carnivora > Mustelidae > Mustela > Mustela nigripes. The sequence goes on from NC_081569.1 coordinate 83,727,220, forward strand.
ATAGAATTCTTGACCCACAGCTGAGTTATTTACAGCCTCAATTTTCTCTTCCGTGAAATGATACCATCATGGGATCCATCTCAGAAGGGATACCGTGAGGATAGACGACATGAAAAGTGCTGAAAAGAATGGTAGAGGCCTTCCATCCACAGGGGTAGTGTAGCTCTTGCAGAATGGCGCTGAACTGCTTTCCAGTTTCTAAAACACCGTGACCTTCCAAAAGAAGACTTTCTGGGAATGTCTTCACCCAGGTAGTGGGGTGGGCAGGGCAGGAGCCAGCCTGCAGGTGAACAGCCTCTCTCCTCGGCCAGAGCTAGGCAGCTCTGGCCAAGGTCACTAACACGAGGCTCGTGGTTCACCATGGGAACCAACCTCCCACTTCTTTCCGGGTGAAGAGTTTCCTTCTGGGGAACCTCTGTTGCTCACGTGCTCATGCCCTCCACAGGCTGTGACTTTTCCCCGTGGGGGTGGATTGGGGGGAGTAGTTCCCTGACCTTTGGGGCCAGGGCTGTTCTGGCTAGAGTCTTCTAGTCCTGGAGGAGCCCACAAGATGGCATCAGGAAATATGCAGCTTCTGACCCTTGCATGAGTCCAAGCAGTCCCCTGGAGCTCTGAGGAGAACCTGGGCTCAGATCTCCTCGCACCTCCGCCACTTGGGGCCTGCAGAGACCTCAAGAGCCTGATGGTCCTGGGTTCGCTGGCCCCAGCACAGGGCTGTTGGGTCCCTGGCCTCTACCCAGATCCTGCCTTCCCAGGGGGCTCCTCACCCTGGTTTGCCTGAGGATGATGACGAAACAGATGGAGGGAGGCCAGAGGGCAGGTGCCTCACCCAGGGAGTGTGTCAGTCAAGGCCAGTTAGGGAGGGAGAGGCAGAGGTGGAGGAGCCCCAGGAGGCCAGAAGAGCTGGGAGCAGAGGCAGAAATTCTCGGTGCTCCCGAGTTCCTCCCTGTCGCTTTGGGCCATGCTCGGAGGTCCTGAAGCGAGCCGGCCTGTACAGAAAGTGCAAGACCCTTCTGCCTTCCCTTCATATCCTTGTGGAAAGAGCACGGCTTCTTGAAGCCTGCTCGTGTGGGAGGGGTTTTGCAACCTTCTCGTGGCTTTATCACCTATAGGAAACTATAGGTTAGCTAAAAAAGCGATTTACTTATCAGGTGACTGGAACCACACTGAGGTGGGGAAGTCCTAGCTTGCACGGCTTCCTTCCTTCTTCTCTTGGCCCGGCCTCCAGAAGCCTCCCCACAGTGGGGACACACCTCCTGACACCTCCATCCTTCTCATCCTTCTGAAATAGAGGGAACCTGAGCTTCCCACTCTGCAGACAGACAGGACGCAAAACACCGACATCCCCAGGGCCTTGGAACAGCCTCCCCAGCCTGGCTTCTCGGCGGGGGGAAAATGAGAGAGCACATCGTCAGGAGTATTTTGATGTTGCTCTGTTAGGCATCACGCATATCCTCCCGCTTACGGGGCCCTTCCTGACCAAGGACTGAATGAGTGTCTCTGTGAACTGTGCCACCACACAGAAGGGGTTCTAGGGGGGTTTTTCCTCAAGGCCCAAGGCCCAGCGATGCCTGATAGTTATCAGGATTGGTTGAACCCTAAAGTGTCTGCATCTGACCTTTAATAGTGACTTATATGCTTGTGGAACACTGCTTGATTACTTTAAACCGATATGGGCTTTTGTTGTTGTTGTTGTTTTTCAGATTCCCAGCCCATTCTGGATCATGGTCGGACCTTCTTTAGATTCAGAAAACGGGTCTGTCTTCTCTCATTTCCTAATGGCCTCCCAGTCCCACCCAGCAATCGTGAACATGAAGCCCAGAGTCAGGCCTGTTCCCAGGACTCAGGAACAAAAGGGAAGGTCAAAGGCCAGGTCTCCATTCCCTTCTTGAAGTTGTCCAGCTGCCCTTGCCCCCTCGGCTGCCCTGCCAACCCCAGAAACGGGGCTCCTCCCCCTCGCAGTGAAGGTACCAGCAGAGCGTGGTGCCCCCGGCGCCCCCACCCCGGCCGATGCCTCACCTGCAGGAGCACTGTGGGGATTTCCCATCTTCCAGCCTGGCTGGCTCTTCCTTAGAGAGATCAGCCCCCTGCCACTGACGAAGGCCTGGGTTGAGCAAGCTTTCCTGCGGGTCAGCATGCGTGGTAGGGCAGTGCCTGGGCCTGCTCAGGACCAGGCTTCTCCCTCAGCAGCTCAGGAGGGTGGAGGAGGGATTCAGAGCCCCAGAAATCCTTCAGCCCCGTGCTCAGGCCAAGCTGCATTTCCCCCTGGCTGCCTGCGGCCTCTGCCTCTGCCCAGGCCTGTTTCTTTCTGGCCTCCTGCTCTCCTGTTTCCTTCAGCTTTCTCTCTGGAAGGCGCCCAGCTCTTCTAAAAACCCCCTCCAGGAAATTTGCCTGTTGCCACAAAATAATGCAAATGTGCTCCTGGGATGGCTCAGGCAATTGCAGCGTCTGTCTCCGAGAAATCTCGGAAAGGAGGACGAGGCAGGCCTGCGTCCCTCAGTGTCCCCTGCAGCCACCCGCACCGGGCCAGCAACTCTCTGCAGGGCCACAGGGCAGCAGACAAAGCTTCAACTTTGCTAAGAGCGCAGAGCCCAAGACAGAGAACACAAAACCCTCTGGGGCTCTGAGGTCCTTTTTGTTGGTTTAATACATAAAAATGGTTTGTATAAGTTTATTTTCATGGTTAGCCTTTATCTCTGTTTCGTTTCAACTCATTGCCCTGTCCAGGGGAACTTAAAGGCCATGGAGTCTTTCCTGGTTACCTAGGCAGCTGTTGCCCAGAACACGCAGACTTGTTTGTGAAAGCCAGCACGGTTCATCCTGTTCTCACAGCTCCCAAGTTCCAGCATTGGGCATTTACAAAAGGGAGCCCAGAGCCTCCCTCGAGGCCCACAGAAGACGTAGGTATGAATGGGCTCAGGTTTCTGGAACAGCCTGGGACTGACAGGTGGGAGGGAGCAGACAGGGGCAGTTAAGAAGGCAAGGGGCAGGGCGCCTGGGTGGCTCAGTGGGTTAAGCCGCTGCCTTCAGCTCAGGTCATGGTCTCAGGGTCCTGGGATCGAGTCCCGCATCGGGCTCTCTGCTCGGCAGGGAGCCTGCTTCCCTCTCTCTCTCTCTCTGCCTGCCTCTCCATCTACTTGTGATTTTTCTCTGTCAAATAAATAAATTAAAAATCTTTAAAAAAAAAAAAAAAAAAAAGAAGGCAGGGGCACCTGGGTGGCTCAGTTGGTTAAGAGCCTCAGGCTCAGGTCACATCCCTGCGTTGGGCTGCCTGCTCAGCGGGATAGGGGAGCAGGGTGGTGGTGGAGAGTTCTGCTTCTCTCTCTCCCTCTTCCAGTTTATGCTCTCTCAAGTAAGTAAAATTTTAAACATAAAATGCAGAATTCACCTAAAAAAAAAAAAAAGCAAGCAAAGCTTTCCCATTCTCACACTGAACCCTCCAAATTAGAATGTAGGCCAAATGAGGAAAAGGCCTAACAAGAACCAAGTCAAAGTACCATTGCCTTAGGATTTCAAAGTTGAATTTGCTCATGTGGGAAGGTATTAGGCTGCTAAATGTATTCATTGCGGTCAGTGTTATGGATCTCACCAGGCAAAAGCTAGGGAGGAGTCTGGGGCTCTGGGGCCTGCCTCCTCTTTGGGCAGGCCAGCCCCCCTTAACCTCCACCCTGGCAGCTCTCATGGGATGAAAAGCCACAGGCTCCTGGCCAGAACTAGGATTGAGGCTGGGAAGAGGAGAGAATTTTCAGGGCAAAAGCTATGCCTCCCACAAAGGATCTTGATATACTGGTACAGTTTGGTAAGTCCTAACATAGGCCTCCTTCTGCCTAGCCTCCCAACAAGGGCCTTAAGGGCAGCGCGCCCCTCCCCACCTTCCCCAAGCTGCAGTTAAGGATTTAGGAAGCAGTGGGTTGCAGGTGAGTAAGAGTCTTAATTGAGGCCCTAAAGTTTGTGCAATGAGGCCCATCTGCTCCCAGGCAATCTCCGTGTGCTTCTGCTCCGTCAACCTCTGACCCAGGAGAGAGGTGGCCAGTTGAGGGCAGCACCTTTGCCCTGCCTAAGGTCGGCTGCCTTGGGTCTCTCCATCCCCTCTGACCTTCCCAACTAGGAGGCGCACCCCTGCCTGCACAGCTGTGGGGGTGGGCAGAGAATTAAGTAATGCTTTTGCTGCTTCCAGGCTCTCAGCAGCTGTGAGATCTCTCTGCTGCTTGGTGATTTCAAGAATTTCATGTGCAACACTCATCTGTGTCCACTGACAACATCACCATCAGCCGTTAAGTGCAGAGGCGGGGGGGGGGGGGGGGGGGGGGCAGGGAAGGGGGAGTCAAGGACTTTCGTGAAGGTAAAATGTATCGCAGGTTTGGAGTCCCAGACTGACGCCACCTCAAATCCTCATGTTTGCTTTGTTCAGGCTGTTTTTCTGGTGGAAAAAGTATTATTGAAAATAGGTGGGAGGGGGCCCTTGAAGCTCTAGCATGGCTTTGATGGAGCAGGGATAGAGCAGGTGCGAATGCCAGCAAGAAGACTCCCTGGCCTAAGACCTTGTGGTGGGATAGGGCAGGGGGGCTGGTATGGATCAAAGGAAAAGGCCTGGGGTCTCTGGAGCTGCCATGTCCCATAGTGAGCCACTGATTCCCAGCCTCCTGGTGGCTTCTGTGCCATATAGGCCCAAATTCCAGGAAAGGAAGAAGGAAGGACACGGAGTCTTCATGCCGACAGCACCCTCTACCCCCAGGCAACTTTGTACCCGCGAGTTTGAGAACCATTGCCCTGCTTACTCTGGGCAGACCCAGACCAGGGGCACCTCCAGCCAAAGCCTGTTTCCTCTTCTCTAGCCAGCTCCTCCCTCCCTGGATTTCTGTGTTCGTGGCCCAATACTCAGTAAAGGCAGCATTTCTCCATATCCTGGTGCTCTCTGCAGAGGAATGAGTGCTGGGCCTGAGGAGAGGCAGCCTGTCCTGCTGGAGGGCCCCTCCCTAGAGTCCCCCACCCTGTAACCCTGCCTGGACCTTGCCCCATGGACTCTAGCCAGGCTGACAGCCTGGGAAAACCCCACTGGAGCCAGAGAGGCGGCAGGAGGGGGAGGCACCCCAGAGGGCTGGGAATGTATCCTTTCCTGGGGTGCGGTCTAATCCCCCCGGGGCAGAGGCCTCAGGGCTCTCTCCTCAGGGTGCCCACTGCACCCCACTTCAGCACGCCCACCTCCTCCCGTCCCCTCCTCTGCGCCTCCCATGCTGACCTGCACATTTGAATTCATCTTTCACAACTAACCTCACTTCCATCACCTTTTCTGTGACTCTTTCCTGCCCCTGTGACAGACTCGATCTCTCCCTCTCCTGCAGGGGGATAGGGGATGGCACGGCTCTCACAGGCCTCCTGTTAGCACCTCTGGGAGCCGCTGCCATGCGCAGGCGAGTGGGTTCTTTGCCCTTGGCTCTGTGGTCTGGAGGTCATTCGTTGCTTGTTCTACCTGGATGATGATTTGGGGGGGTGTTCTGTGATCTTATTTCAGAAGCAAAGTGAGACCAGATCAGTCACACCCTCGATACTCGCCTAGGCCCCTTAATCTCCACTTCAGGGTGCTGTTTGTTTCCTGGTGCTTACTGCAATTTGCAGTTATTTTGTTCATGCTCTTTGGGTCCGTCTTACCCACTAGAACGTGAAGGGCGATACGGTGCTGTTGCTTCCTTACTGAGGCTTCAGAAACAGCTGAGTGAGACCCGGGGGGTGTTGGGGGAAATGTTTGCTGACTACAGGGGTCAGGGCTTTGAGATTACTTTGTGTAAATCCAGACATTCTTATGAATTATGTAATAGACATGAAACTAAATCACTGCTCCTGCCTCCAGGTACCCCCTTGACAGGAAATTTCATCTCCTGGTCTCTGTTTTTCATGCCTGCTCCTGGCCTCCGTTTCCACGGGCTCCCTGCCCACCCTGCTGCCATGTGACTCACGCCACTGGCGATGAAATCTGATTGGTTTAGAGGTGACTCTGCTACTGTGGCAAAAGTTCAAACACAGGCAGGGAAGGATGTGGAAGCCAACGGTCTGGGGAGGAGGAAAGGGGTCTGGGCTCTCTCAGCCAGGGGGCCTAAAGCTACTCCACAAAACTGCGGGCCCCTCCTGGGCCGCCTGATGCCATGATGTCCAGGTCCGATGCCCAGTTCTGAGAGTGATACCCCACCTTCTGCGGAAGGGCTCCTGAGGCCAGCCGCTAACCCAATGAACAGGGCTCATCTCTGATGAACAGTTCCCTCTGACCCTGGCCTGGTGGGCACCAGACAACAGCCAGCACAGGGCCTTTGGGTGAGGTGGGAAAGGGTGACCTGTTATCCAGATGGACACAACCCAGCCCCAGCCGGGTTAGTCCCCACTCCTGCCTCGGCCCACACCTGCACACTTGTACACAGCAGCCTGGACCCCAGGAAAGTCCCCAAGATTTGTAGGAAAAGGAAAAGGCAGACGCAGTACATTCTCCAAGCCTCTTCTCTGGGCCTTCCCCCAGCGTCCCATCCCATTTGGGTTCTACCGTATCCCTCCTGGGTGAAACCTAGAACCCCCTCCATAGGTCCCTGGACCCTGGGGGGTGCTGAGCTGGCCCCCGCATCCAGGGATTCCTAGTCAGGCTCCTAACTAGAGCCAGCATTGGGCTGGGCTGTCCCACCTGGCTCTCCTTCAAGGCCTGACTTGGGCTCCTGCCCACACCTCCCCACCCTCTGTCCCCACACCTCCCCACAGTGTTTACCACACAGAAGGAGGCAAGGCAAGCAGGCTGGGAAACTCCCGGCCACTGCTGCCGCCAGCTGAATATCATTAGCCTTGCTGCTCCCACAGAGGCGACACTGTGTGCCTGCCAAGCCTCTGCCTTCTCCAGCTGGCTGGCAGCTCCTCGGGGCAGTGGAGCCTCCCGGCCTGCCCTCCCTGGGGAAGAGGCCAGAGCCCAGGACAGAAGAAAAGGGGAACAGAGCCAAGATGGGGAGACTTGAGCTTTGGGCGGGGTCCTGGAACACAGGGGTGCCCCTTGGAGTGGCTGTGTCCCCAGAGTCACCTCCTTGTCCTCCTTGTTCCCTAAGCCCCTTGCCCTCAGCCACCCTGGGCACTGTGCAGGTGTGTGGCAGAGACACATCTCTGGGCATCTCCAGTCAGCCCCTGCCCTTGCTGGCCGGGGCTTTGCACAACAGAAACCTCCTGGGCTGTTGGGGGCCGGCCACAGGGGCCTCAGCTGTCCCACATGATGTGTTTCAAGTGGTTTTGCTTTTGAGGAACCTGCTGCCCAGGACACTGAGGGCCTCCCCTGCTCCATGCATGTCACAAGGCCTCCACTGGCCATAGCCCTCTTCCCCACAGCCCACTGGGCTCCCAGCTTCTTGCTGCCGGTCCTGGGCTCCGGAGGCCAAGGAGGGCTGGGCAGACATTTGAAAATGCATCAGCCTTGCCGCTGGAGTGACTCCAGCCTCTGCTGGAACTCTGGAAGCTAGACCAAGCCAGGGGTGCTCCATAAATATGTGTTGAATGAAGGAAATGCCAGACATGCCAATGTGTCTTTGAACCTCTGGCCTCTACTGCAGGAACAGGCAGAGATCACTCAGGAATTTCAGTGGAAAATTTGAAAATGGCCATTTGATTCCACAGAGGGTCTTTTTACCCCCAAAGCCGTTTTGGGCAAGGGACTTGAGCCCTGCCCCTTCTCTTACCCGGGTGTGAGGAGCAGACTGGAGATCACGGGCATCATCAGTCATCCCTGTGACGCAGCACGAGGCTGTGGACTTCTTGATCCACATTCTTACGGATAAAGATCCCATCTGCCCAGCGCTGGCTTTTGCAGACAAGAATCAGAAACTTCCAGTCCGTGGCGCTTTGGCCTCCTTACCAGCATGCCTTCCTGCGTGCATGAAGGGCAGGGGTTGCCACTTCCTTCACGGTTGGTCTGTCTTCTCCCTTATGTCCAGTTCGGTCTGAACTTTGACATTCAACGCAGGACTGGAGAGAGCAAGGGAGAGATTGTCTAGAATCTTCTGTTCTGGTGTTGCCTCAGCCCATTAGGATTCAGCACAGACAGGTAGTCTCAGGTGGTTGAGAAGTTAGCCACTGGGTATCCTGGAAATACACTGAGGGATAGACAAACATGTCTGGAGAGATGTTCTGGCCAGGGTCTGCCTGCCTAGGAGATGTCTTGGGGATGGTAACGAAGGATCCAGCAGCTCCCATCAGCCACTCAAGTAGAGGGTCAGAACCTCGCCTCAGAAACAGGGTATAGGCCCCTGGATGGTTCCATGGGTTGAGCATCTGACTCTTGGTTTCAGCTCAGGTCATGAGCTCAGCATTGCGAGATGGAGCCCTGTGTTGAGCTCTGTGCTTGGTGTGGAGTCGGCCTGAGATTCTCTCTCTCCTTCTCCCACTCCCCCTCCCCTCCCACTCCCCTCCCCTGAGAGCAACGTGCACTCTCAACCCTCCCCAATAAATAAATAAATAAATTTGTTTCTTTAAGAAAGAAACAGGACCAGAATCAGAACAGGTATGGGACTGTGGCTTTGGTGGGCCTGAGGGAGATGTCGAGACTCAGACACCTGTCTTGACTTAAGAATGAATCTCAATACCACCCCCACTCTTGGAAAGCAGGTGGTGTAACTGTTATGCTGACAGAAAAGCCTTCCTCCCCACTGCCTGACATCCCTGGTACTGCTGAAGGGGCCAGCTTCTCTCAAAGCCCTCCTTCTCCTGGGCACCCAGCTAGGGCACCCACCAGAGCCTGCCAGTTCTCTTGACCACCTCTCAGTCTTCCTTCTCTTTCTTTCCAGGCCCTCCCAAAGATGCTGTCACCTTGAATCCCCAAATGGTTACCCTGACACCAGTCGCTTCTCTAACCTCCTCTCGGTGAGATAAATCTCCTTAGAGCCCGAGTCACATCACTTTCTTGTCCCAAGCCCCAATGGCACTGTACCACCTGTCAGGAAAAATGGTCTCTTCAGCCTCATGTCAGAACCTTTCCAATGTAGCCCAAACTGGCTTCTGAAGCCCATCACCAGTGCTTCTTTTCATTGATCTGTTGGTCCTTCAAATATACCGTTTGTCCATCCACTCATCCATGCATTCATATTTACCATGAATGGAGACTGATAAGAATGAAAATCATCTTTCACTTTGTGAAGGGACAGGGATAGGGAGCAAGGAAGTGACCTATATGTCCATTGACAGATGTTGACATGTGGGGTGACCCTGGGCTTTAAAAATTTTTTTTGTCTCATTTGACTAACAAATTGATTTTATTATATTGGTGCACTTACAAAATACATTTAAGAACTTCTCAAAAAGAAAATTATTTTAAAAAATAGCGTGTACATTAGAGCAAATATTAAACTTATATTGATTATTCTAATATTTAAAAAAAAAACAAAAGAAAAATATTATTCTTGGTGCTATAATCACTTTAATAATGCTCTTGCTTTTCTACTTCAGTCACTTTCCTAACTGAATCTGTTTCTAAATACCATGTCATTGATATATTTCTTTAAAAAAAAAGAAAAAGCATTACTTTCAACCCAAGCTTCTTATTTTTAATTTTTCATAAAATTACCTGCAATCCCCTTTAAAGTCGCATTTTAAAGTTAATAAATTTGACATTTTTGACAATTTTTTTCACAAAAAAGTATTTATTTAGTTTATTTATTTATTTTTTTTTTGGTTTTAGCTATTTTTTTAAATTTTTTATTTTTTTATAAACATGTATTTTTATCCCCAGGGGTACAGGTCTGTGATTTTTGACACTTCTAATGGACTCTTCTCCACTGCCCTTAGTATTTTTAAATGAGAATTTGCCCGCTGTACATGTGCTGAGAAGCTCAGAGAATTTCTGTAAATAGAGGCTATTTTTAATTCTGATTTTTTTTTTTTTTTTAATACTGTGAATCTTTTCCTGGGCTCTGAGTTTCTCAAGGAAGGCTTAGCGCCAGGAAGTCTGTCAGGTGGTAAATGCCATCTAAGAGTGTGACCTTGGGCTGGGGCTTCCCCCTCTGAGCTGCAGTCTTCCCTCAGCCAAGTACTAGCACGCTTAAGAAGATTCCACCCCAGGAGGCTCACTGCTGTTTCCCCCTCCTACCTCTCCAGACGGGCCTGCTCCCTTGCATCCCAACTTGGGAGGAACACAGGGAAGCTTTGAGTCTCACACAGCAGACTGTAATAAAGAACAGGCATGAGTCACATGGCTGGAAGTTCCCACGTGCACAGCACTCTTCTGAGCACTCAACATGGATATGAAAAAAATATTTTTAAAAATATTTTATTTATTTATTTGACAGAGAGGCAGGCAGAGAAAGAAAGGAAAGCAGCCTTCCTACTGAGCAGAGAGCCCGAAGCAGGATTCGATCCCAGGACTCTGAGATCATGATCTGAGCCGAAGGCAGAGGCTTAACCCACTAAGCCACCCAGGCGCCCCGGATATGAACAAATTTAATTCAAACAGTCTCTAGAGGAGGTACCCTTATTACCCGTGTTATAGTTCAGGACATCTGAGGGCACCTAGGTAGTGAGGGGTGGAGCTGGGCTCCCACGTCCCTCGTATCGGCTTACATACGAGCAGCTCAGAGATGGTCCCCTTGTCTCACCTGATCCTCTCTGCACCCTTTGCCCCCCTGCACAGTGTCGAGAGGATGCTGACACCCCTCCTCCCCCCACCGTGACCAAGCCTGCACTGACAGGTACCCTTGACCTCCAATTGCCTTTTGCTGTTGGCCCACTGGGAGACTAGGAGAGAGGAAGGGAGGGAAAAGATCGAAGTCCAGTTAAGTCCCTGACACCCTCCCTACTGGGTCCCCCAGGCTGGCTGTGACCCTGGAAGGGAGGTCACAGCCTCTGTCAGGCAGCCTCTTCTACTGATTGTCTGCTTCCGGATTCCAGGAAGTTGGATGAATGCTGCTGCTTTGGACCCCGAGCTGTGGCACTGGCCCTATGCTCTCTCTCCCCGCTTTACCTCTGTGCAACTAGTTCCTCTTGTAAGTGAACCAGCCACAGCCCTGGATGGCTTCATGAGTACTCAGCCAGCCAGGCTTAGCTGGTCTTTGGGCCTTGTTAGTCTGAGGCTGCTTTTATTTTTATTTTTTCTTATTTTTTGGAAAGATTTTAATGGGTACAAAAGGATACAGTAAAAAGCCCCCCTCTTTCTCTCTGTCTCTGTCTCTCACACCCTGCTCTCCCCATAGGCAACTAATGAAATATTTGGGGGTATTTTTATTGTGATTATATATCCATAATATAAGGTTTACCATTTTAATCATTTTTAAGTGTACAGCTCTGTGGCGTTCATTATTGTGCAATTATCACAACCATCCATCTCCAGAACTTTCTCATCTTCCCAGCTGAAACCTGGACCCATTAAACATGAACTCCTTGAAATTTTTTTTTTTTTTTTTTTTTTTTGGTGAATTTCTCCAGAGACATCGCACATATCTTCAAGCAAATACATATACATTAAAACACGAATGGTAGCTTATTTTGTACACTGTTTGCATCTTGCTTTTCTCACTTAATAATACCTCTTGGATATCATTTTACATCAATAAATAATGCAATTCTCTTCCTTCTGTTCAGCCTTCCCTTGTATGGATATGCCCTATATAACTGGGCCTTCCCACACTGATGGAAACTGAGTGTGTATTCAGTCTTTTGGGGGACAGATAGCTATGGTTTGCTTCTAACCTGTCTCCTTTCCCAGCCCATGACCCTGCATCTCCCAGTCTATATCCCTATAAGGGAGACCAGCCACCACTGCAACTTCGGGGCCTTTGGGCCTTTGGGTTCCTGACTTGCCCTCCCTTCTCCAGAGACTACCTGTTCCTTCCCCTCTTGCTCTGTATGGATCCCAGCCCATGCCTCAGGGCCCAGCACCCTTCTGGGTGGACTCTGTTCCAGGTGTGACAAAGTTTAATGATACAAAGTAAAGGAAGAGGGCATTGGTGCCCCCCACCATGGCATCCATGGGTGGGGTTGCCTTCCTAACATGAGCTCGTGGGGAGCTCCGACATGGAAACTGCAGGGCCTGGCATGGGGCAGGGGAACGCTGACTGCAGGGGTGAGGTGAGGAGCTCAGCCCCAGGTTTCCAAACTTGATTCAGTCCAGCTGAAAGTGCAGGGAATTACTTGCGGAGGCATGGCTGCCGCGGGCCTGTTTGTCTTTCTACCCCCACCCTGTGCACCTTTCCTCCCTAACAAGGCTACCGCCACCCTCCCTGCAAAAAAAGAAAGAAAGAAATTTTATATATATATATATATATATATATATATATATATATATATATATATAT
>NC_081569.1:83739525-83769544 GCF_022355385.1 Mustela nigripes
GTGACTCAAGATATATGCTACATGGGGCTGTGTCGATTATGAAAAGTGCTTTCTACTTTACACAGATACTAAGAACACGTGTTTTAGAAATATACACAGGACACGGAGCCCTCGCCACTCGGTGAGGTCAGTACTGTGTTTTTGTTTGTTTGTTTGTAGGTGGGGCTGGCTGGACCCCGCCCCTCCCAACCCGAATGTCCAACCCTGCAGACTTTTCCCGGAGTTCGGCCTCTGCTCAGAGATGAGCTTGCTGGTGGGTGGTGCTGCTCAGAGAAGCTACTGACAATGAACACTGAGCTACTGAGGGAAAGACAAGAACTGGAGGCAGCAAGACAGATGTGCGGTAACAGGTGTGCGCTAACGGTCAGCGAAACTAGGTCAGCTTGCGGGCTGAGTCCCCGGAGGGTGTTGGAGGGGACCAGTCGAAAGGGCTGGAAGGCTGGAGACCAGCTAAAGGTGTGTCTGCACTGTCCTGAGAGGGGGGCCTGCTTGGGGAAAGACAAAGAAAAGGAGGAGCGGGGCATGGGCGTCCCGAGCAAGGAGGCTGCTCTCCGTGTCCCTCCCGGTCAGCGGATTATCTTGCCATGTCCACTTCTAGGAAATGGGGCACCTCAGAGGACCTTGTCCTCCTGAACAGAAGGCTTAGACGTGGAGTTTTTATTTAGCAAGAGGCAAAGTAAAGCTAGAACTGGGGGGTGCAGTAGGGATGGGAGGAGTGAATTCAGTGGTGTTTGGAGGCCTCCTCTCCAGCTCCTACCTCTAGCATCCCTTCCTGAGGACCCACGGTTTGAGGTCATTTCAGGCTATCCAGCCCCCCAGCCCGAAAGAACGCCAGTGAAGGAGGGATGGAGGCGAGGGGAGACAGACTTGGGTGGGGAGGCCTCATCTGAAGACAGGGCTCTCTGGAAGAAACTTTTTCTCTCCCTGGCTTCTTGGGCTTAGTTGAGGAAAGCTTCCAGGAGAAAGCAGAAGCCGAGGAGGCCATCTGGGGGACACCCCCAAGAACCCCTCCTCACTGATGCCCCACCTTCCTGGCCTTCTTGGAGTGTACCAAGGACAAGGACAGGCTGGCTTGTTAAAACCAGCAGGTGTTTCAGTGTCATCCATCTGAAGGGCCCAGATGTGCAAGCTAGATGCCACAGAGGATAGCGAGATGGGCCAGCCCCCACCCACAAAGGGGGCACAGGCAGGCACAAAACCCACAGTAGCCTCAGATAGTATCAGAGAGGGCCTAAGAGAGGACAGGCCCCCAGCTGTGAGGGGTGTGGCTGAGACTCACTAGGAGAGGCTTGGGAAGTTCCCAGGGTTTAAGAAAGGCTGGCTGCTTTCCTCCTGTGGTTCCTGAGAAGCTTGGCCTCTCCCTCCCAAGGAACTGTGTGCGTGCCTGCGTGCGTGCGTGCGCGCACCCACGTGCACACACACACACACACACACACACACTTCTGGCCATTCTGTGTGCACTGCCTCAGGAAAGGGATGTGACAACAGAAAGAAAAGAAAAATCATAGAAAAAGTCTTGTTGACGTCTGGGAGCTCCAGAATTACGGCTCCTCAGAGGATCAGAAGACCGAGGAACAGACGTGGAGCTCCTTCACAAGGGATAACAAGGCGTGTCAGTCTCTCCAACCAGATAGAGTCCCGGGGCTTGGGAAGAGGGCAGAGGTGGGGGTGTGTTGAGATGTATGCGGATGTTGGCGGGGTCCTGGGAAGGGAGCCCTGCCTGAGTTTCCCAGGATGAACCCAGAGGAAGCGGTAAAGCTCTAGATCACAAATGGCTGTCAGGTGGGGGGGTCGGGTGGATGGGCCTCTGCACGGCTGCAGGCGGTAGAGAGAGTCCTGTGTACTTCGGAGCGCAGGGCCAGGCAGGAGAGGGCAGCCGTAGAGGGGTCTCGTGGGCAAGAAGTGAGAACCCAGAGTGACCAGACAGGGAGTCCCAGGAGATGCCACATGAACAGCTGAGCTGCAGGATCAAAGGGCCTCCAGGGACCCCCTCACGTACGGAGTAAACCCACTGGAATCCAGGACCATCCCAGGAACTTTGTGGTGGGACGAAAGGACCAGCTGATCTCTGAATTGATGGGACAAAGTGTCTGTCACCTTAGGGGGATGGGAACAGAAATGCAGAAATGAGGATGAAATATTTAAAAAATCAATTCTTGCACACGCAAATATGTGTACTGAAATTCTAACCTGCTCTAAGGCAGACTCTGTAAGGGCAATATGTATGTAAGAAAAGTCTACAAACAAAAGATACAGTAAACAGGCGGGAATTATTATAATATTTTAAATTATAGTATACTTATTATACCATTATAATATATAACATTATATTCTATACATAATAGATATTATACATATAATAATATAATGTAGTTATTATACCATGCCTAACAAAATACTAATTTCCTTCATATGTGAAGAACTCTTATAAATCAGTCAGATAAAGACTGGCAACCAATAGGATAGTTCCTAAAGGATATGGTAGTTCACAGAAATTATCAATGACTTCTTAACATTTGAAGTGTTAAGCATTCTCAAGCATAATGAGAGACATGCAAATTGAGACATCAATGAGATGACGTTTTCACCTCTCAGATGGGAGAACGTTTATGCGTGTAACAAAGCTGGAAGTTGGGTAAGAGAGGACAGGGGGATACCCTGTTTCAGTGACTGCTGATGGGAGGGTAAATTGGAACAGCCTCTTCCAAGAGCAAAGTGGCCCTATCTATCAGAGTTCAAGGACCCATTTTCTTTGACCTGAGACTCCAGTGCTTGGAATTTACTGTGGCATATCCCCACAGAGCCACAAGGATGTTTGTTCAAGGATGTTCACAGTAGCATAGTTGGTAGTGGCAAAAGAAATGGAGACAAGCCAAATGTCTTCTGATACAGGACTAGAGAGATAAATAAACAATAATACATCAATGGAATACTATGCAGCCATCCCAAAGGAAATTAAGATCTGCGTATGCCGTTATGGAAAGATCTTGGAAATAGATTGTTAACTAAAAATGAAAGCAAGGTGCAGAACACTGTGTATAGTTTCTGCTGGTTGCATTAAAAAAAACATCTATATGTGATATATGCATGTTTATGCATGTATATTTCTAAAGAGGTGTGGAAGTTAAATATCCATATATTTTCACTGGATAACTTTGTAGTTTGAATGGTTCATGTCTGGGGATGTTTCATGTGTATAATTGCATTACGAGTTAAAGGGGCGACCAGAAGCAGAGGAGTAGTGGGGGTAAGACACAGCTAGAACTTGTGCTGGCCTTAGGCTGGGTTAGGGGGCAGGTTTGCACCAGGGAATGAGTGCTCTCTCCAGGTAGACAGCCTCAGACTTCAGGGACTGGGGTTGAGTCACAGTCATCCTGGAAACTGTGACAAAAGTCCACAACAGGCACACATTGCTGACATGTTCTAGAACGGTTCATCCTCAAGGAAGGAGCACTGGAGAGACTCTAGAAGGGTCTGGGAAGGACGAATAAGGAGATGTCTGCAAGGAGATATGGAAATGAGTCCTCTTGTCCCCAGCTGGGCTGCTGTCACTCTGCCCCAAGAACACTTATTTCTCA
Source organism: Mustela nigripes (assembly GCF_022355385.1). NCBI lineage: Eukaryota > Metazoa > Chordata > Mammalia > Carnivora > Mustelidae > Mustela > Mustela nigripes. The sequence continues at coordinate 83,743,104 of NC_081569.1, forward strand.
GCAAAATCTAGCTAAGCTCAAAGGTGAGATCAGCAAAGAGTTTTAAAGAGTCATTTTAGATTATTATTAGGAAGGTTACAAATGTCTGCACAAGATAAATGAAGAAATTCAAAGTTTAGTAACAGATGAACAATGAGAAAACTAGAAACATCAATTCAAAAAAAAAAAAAAGTTCAAATTCAAACATGGAGATTCCATTTTCCACTCATCAGATTAGTAAAGATGTTAAGGATTACTACCAGTATTGGAGATATGGTGGGAAAACAGGTGCTTTTAAGCACCTCTGGGGAGAGTGAAAATCACTCCAATCTTTTTGGAGGGTAATTAAGCAGTAACAACGCGTTTAGCGTGAAGTCACTCTGATCCAGAAATTTCACTTATAGGAATTCACCCCCGAGGCAGGCCGGTAAACACAGTCTTTTCAGTGTCACCTGAGAGCCTGAGGAACGACACCCTCATAGCAATTAGCACATTGAGCTGCTAAATCTTGGTTTCTAGAACCATTATCCAATGACAGAGCTCCTTGGAGAACGAACTGACTCTTGGGCTGAGCAAGATGAGCCTGGAGCATCCTGGAGTGCTAGAAAGTAAGGAGGTACTTACAAATCCATTGATGGGGACATATCAAAGGGCCACAGGAGCCAAATGAAAGACTTCCCAATGGCCTGAGCTGGAAGATTTTGAGCAATACAATTAATTGGAGTATAACCCCAAAAATAAAATGAGTCCATATTTATATAAAGAAATGATTAAATAAATTAATAAACAGAGAAAAAGAGACATATCTTCCGTGCAGAATGATTTAAAAACAGAAATGCATTTCAAGTCTGGAAATGCTCAAGACAATGTCTTGGCATTTTCAGGGGGAAAAAAAATGTGTATATACTGTGTTACCCGTCTATAAATATTTTGCTCATAAAAGCTTTAAAAATCTCAAATTTCAAAAAATCTGCAATAAAATTTCCAAATATATACATATGTATATTTATGTACATACATCTATACATATGTTTGCAAATTTAAATGCTATAAAAATAAGTATACACATATACATGTGTGTACATATATATACAACATCTCAATTCTGGCAAAGTTGCAAGAAACTTAGTATTCCCGTCCATTGCTGTGTTTGTAAGTTTGCACACGCCTTTCGGACCGCACCTTGGCACTATCTATCAAGAACTAGGAAAGAATTCAAACCCCTAAATACGGTATTTCTTTCTTTCCTGGGAATTAATTATAAGGCAATTTAAATCCAAAAGGAAAGAAAGCAAGGAAAGCAAATTGCACTTTTGCTGCTATCTTACTTCAAGAACAAAAGTGGAAACTGAATGTCCTGCAGAAGGTTACAAAATGATACAGTCCCTGGGAGGAGTATTAGTTAATTACTAAAAAAGGAGACTATGAGGACTATATAGGAACATGGAAAATGCTTATGAGCATTTATGAGAAAGAAGTATAAAGTAAGACATGCAAGTATGATATCATTGCGACTTGATAAAAGTTCGCACGCAGAGGCTAGGGACCTGGGAAACCGAGCCTGTGGACAGTGGATACCTGGACCCTTCCCCTCCCGCATCCCACCTCCAGACAGACAGACCTCCTCTCTGTCCTGCGGGGCCCCACAGCAGCCGGCTGCACCCTCATGGCCTCAGGTACTCTGGGTACAGGTAATGCCTATTCTTGGAAGAAATGTTTATTTAATTAAAATTCAGTTTATTAACATGTAATGTATTTGCAAGAAACGTTCTATTAGTGTTGCCGCGATGTTCTGTGGCGCGGCTTCCAAACATTCTAAAGGTTGACCGGTGAACCTGGATTCAAACTTGAACAGTGTCTCTCAATGCCTTAGTCCCCACTGAGGCCTAACCCCAACCTCCCACGACTCACACATCCTACTCAAAGTTTCCGTGGCTCTCACACAACTACCTACCAACTCTCTCAAACGAGCGCAAAAAAGCCCCTGTGTGCCCTTCCTTCGAAGCAGAGGATTTTAAAAGGTCAAAAATGACTGCTTGAGACTCTGCTTGGATCTTATCTGGAGAATCTAAGAATCAAGACATCTCACATCTGGGCTGCTTGACTTTCAGTCCAGGGAAAGTGGCGGAGCAGAGGACCTCTGCAGTTCAGTGGGAAGTAGAAGTGGGCCTAGGACTCGCCACTGAGGACAAGTCTCTGGACAGCGCTGCCAAAGAAATGGAGTGCACCGCTGAGGTAACTGTAAATGTAAACTGTAACCCATTTAAAAAGGGTAAAAAATAGGTGACATTTATTTTAATTTATTTTAATCCCAAATCTCCCAAATGATTACATGATGATTTCAACATGTAATTGATATTTATTTTTTTAAGGGACCTTACTATTTTTTAAAGATTTTTTTAAAAAGATATTTATGAGGGATGCCTGGATGGCTCAGTTGGTTAAGCCGCTGCCTTCAGCTCAGATCATGATCCCGGCGTTCCGGAATCGAGTCCCATATCAGGCTCCTTGCTCAGCAGAGGGCCTGCTTCTCCCTCTGCCTCTGCCTGCCACTCTGCCTGTGCTCACTCTCTCTCTCTCTCTGACAAATAAATAAAAACAAATTAAAAAAAAATAAAATAAAAAGATATTTATGAGAGAGAGAGAAAGAGAGCATGAGCCGGGGCGGGGCAGAGACAGAGGGAGAAGCAGGTTCCCGCTAAGCAGGGAGCCCAATGCAGGGCTCGATTCCAGGACCCTGGGATCACCACCTGGGCTGAAGCCAGATGCTTAACTGACTGAGCCACTCAGGTGACCAGTAACAATTATATTACTGACATGCCTTTCTTCATACTACGTCTGAAATGCAGCATCTGTTTTATACTTACAGCACATTTCAGTTCCGATCAGGTGTATTTCAAGGGCTCAATTGTCCTATGTGAGCAGAAGCTGCCCTGCTGAACAGCATGGCCCCAGAACTTTTACCTTCTCCTTTTCATTTCTATCCCCTTTCCTTCCCCTCCCCCACCCTCCTTCCCTCTTTCCCATTTCTTTCTTCCTTCTTCCTTTCTTCTCCCCTCCCTCTCCTTTTTTCTTTTGTTTCTTTTCTTTTGTCTCTTTTTTTTCTTAGAAAATCAAATCATTATTTAGAAATGAGACATATGTCTACCTGCCTACAGCCTTTTCCAGGTAGATAATTCTAGGAAACTTTTTTTTTTTCCCCAGAATTCTCTTCTGTCTTGTGGCCCTTGAGAGGACAAACTCCCAAGTGTTGCTGCATGCATATGACCAGGCAACTTCTTTGGGGTTTTCTGGCAACCCTCTGGTTAGACTCCCCTGGACATATCCAGCCCCTGCACACCCATCGTCCATGGATGTCAGTAACAAAGGTGAGCTGTTTCTCTCCACGGAGTGAGGGAGGAGGGTGATGCAGTCCCTTTATTTTTTCCTGGCAGTCTTTAATATTTGGCAAGACTTTCCACATCTTTTTCATGATTGGAGTTGCACTTGGCATTGGAATTTGGCTGGTGGCCAGAGGTTCTTCTAGCCTGGAGAGCCCCTGCATCTGTCTCTGGGCCTGAGCAAAGCTTTGGGTCGTCCCAAAGTGGGAGGTCTCCCAGAATTCATTACCTGGACTGTCCCATGTCCCTTCCCGATCCTGGAAAACTGCTATGGGAACTAAGCACCTGGAGAAGAGATCTTGAGAGGAGGGCTTTCGAGGGGAGGGGAAAGATAGGGAGTAGGAAGTCATCTTCTAAGCACAATTTTACCAGAAGTCATTACAGTTTCATTTGCATTTCCTTTCATTATAAAAGAAAAAAAAAGAAGAAGAAGAAGAAGGAGAAAAAGCAACCCCATTGTAGTTATGCAATAGTTTATGCAGTTGGTATGAACTATTCTCTCTGGGCTGTGTGTGATTTGGGTTATCCCTGGCTTCCCGCACTCAGGGCAACAGGAGGCATTGGGAATTTCTCAAATGTTCACAATAATGTCACGAGGGAATTCTGAGTAATCACAATTCCTTGAAATTCTTGTGGGAAAATGCAGCCCCAATTTCCTTTTAGAGACAACAGTCATTGAAAACTACTGGCCATGAGAGTTTTCATTGGTGCAGAGAATGGTAAAAAGGCACTTCTCTGGATGGCGCCTGGCAGGTGAAATCATCCTTCTGCAGGGACATCACAGCCCTAAGCACAGAACCAACTTGCATTTTTCTTAAAAAAAAAAAAAAAAAAGATTTTATTTATTTATTAGACACACAGAGAGAGATCACAAGGGATCTGCTCCCTGCTGAGAGCAGAGGGAGATCTGCTCCCTGCTGAGCAGAAAGCCTGATGCAGGGCTCCAGCCCAGGACCCTGGGATCATGACCTGAGCCGAAGGCAGAGGCTTAACCCACTGAGCCACCCAGGTGCCCCGCCAACTTGCATTTTGTAGTCACCAATGCCTGCTGTGTTTCTGATCCACCCATATTTGGTGTTTGGGCCATTAAGGCCATCAGCCTAATAACCCTGTTGATGTCCTTCTTGCTGTCCTCTTCTCTGAGGGACCCAAATCTTGGTGGCCCTACCCTGCCCCTGTCCTCTCCTGCCCTAACTGGTATCTTCGGGGTGGCCCCGGAAACCAAGTCTCCAGGGAGATAAGCGGGATCTATTGGTCCTGCGGGTCCTGTCCTTGCTGCTGGACTCTCGCCCCTACTGGGGAGTCTGTCTAGCGGGACACCCTCTCCGGTCTCTGGTCACCACCACCAGCCAGGCTGACAATTAAATTAAGTCAGGAGATGGCAAAGAAAGAAAAAGGAAGTGAAAAGGATAGAAAAGGCAAGAACCACCCCCCACCCCAGCCAACCCCAGCCAACCCCAGCCAATATGGCCGGGATGCTTCCGGAAGTGGGGACTCTTGAGGTGGCAGCTGCCTACAGAGGGCTCTCCTACTCCCAGGAGCAGCTGAAGGTGGGGATTTCAAGATGTGAGACGGTGCCATGGGTGGGTGGCGCCTGCAGGATGAGGACCTGTCTGCCCGCCCTGGCAGGGCAGCCTGGCCAGGCCCCCAAGTATCTGCCCACGCCTCCCAGCCTGGCTGTGCTGGTCTAGCCTGGACTGAGCACCTGTCACCAGGCCTTTGTTTTTGTTTTTAAGAACCAAAATAATTTAAAAAATACCTTTTGATGGCTTCAGCCAACATACACTCTTCATAATCCCAGAAATAGACCAGACATGAGAAGCCTTATTCCCTCCAGGTGTTTGGGGCCAACTCCTACCTTCTTGGAGGGACTGAAAGAAAGGGGGAGTCCTTGGGGTGCACGGATCCCTTTGCTCCCCACTGGGCGTCTGCTCCCTTGTGGGGACCACTCAAGCATCGCTTCTGTCTGCTGAGCTACGGGACAACAGGGAAGACACGCCTAGGAAAGTATGGGCTTTAGGATTTTGCGCTAGCTTCACGTCATTTCTTCTGGTGTGCCTTCGGTCATCTAACAGACACGGATGGAAAGCCAGGGGCTGACGGAACAGAAGCGACCCACTCCCCCAAGCCCCGTCCCAGCTCTGAGGGCCACTGTCCTGGACGGCTGGAAAGTCTCCCCTCCTGTGTATCTCCCGGTTCCCTCCAGGAGGCGAAGGGCCCTCTCTTTAAAAAATGCCTAGCGAGCAGTTTCGTCCTTCTGTGAATGAGCTTTGGCAGGCACATGGCTGAGTCACTGTCTTGATGACACAGAGCACGTGGCTTTAAATTGCCCAGAAGTATGACTGGCACTCCAGCCTGTGCCTCCCCACCCTGAGGGGTTCCGTCAGCTCAGAACAAGTGATCCAAAGATAATCCTTCTTGTTTTCTAAAAGCCAGCTGTTGCGTTTCCAAGCCTGTCCCTACACGGTGAATTCCTTGAAGGCAGTTGAAGTAACCGCAGATTTTTTTTTTTTAATTACCTAAGCTAAGTACCTTTTTCTGAGAAGAGCAGATTTCCCCCTGCAGGTCTCCTGAGCTTGAGGGGAAGGTGGAGAATGTTCTTACCCTCGAGTTGAGTGGTGTGATCAAGCCCAGGTGAAACAGCTTACTGGTGGCGGGCACCTCGGGTCCTGACCCTGGAAGCTCATGGGACCCACTCCTATCTGCCTGACCCCCTGTGGAGCAGCCCCACATGTCCTACATAGGACAGAGTGGTGATGGGAGAAGGCGATGGGCAGCCATCCCAGTGTCCACTGCGTGCAGAATGGAGGCTGGCAGCTGGTGGTTTATCAGTGACGGGCTGAGGCCTGACTCATGGCCCCGTTTCCCTCAGCCCTTGGTGGAGCACAGACCCACAGAGGAAGTTACACAGCACTCTACGGCCCGTGGTAGAGGCAGGGGCTTTTCCAAGTGCATTGACTGGGAAGCAGGCTTCACCCATGCTGGAGCCTGAGAGCCGGGGACCCCCGCTAACTTCAGCTTCATCCTGGTGACTACAGGAATAGAGTGGCCTGTGCAAACCCCTTGTGCAGTTCCCTGTTGACTGGCAGGGCGCCCACATCCCTCACCCATCTGCGACCGAGCTGTGATGCTCATGGAGCCAGACTTCCACACACTGTTCCTCAGGCTGCAGCCTCTACTAGAGCCACAGCATTCACCCAGAATCTACTCTGGCTCCGGAAGCTTGCTGAGAGACCCTCTGTCAGAAAAGACAGCGCTTCCAGGGGATCCAGAGGCCACTCCCCTCAGAGAGCTGTGTGACTGGGCAACTACAGTAAAGGTGGGCAGCCAAGGTCCTGCTTCTCCAGGAAGTACCAAAGAATAAATCAAGGAGGTATGTAACAAGAAAATACCAGCCAAGGACCCTCCCTCTGCCCAACCCATGCCTCACAGTCACCTCAAAGCTCCTGCCCCCTCCTGCTCTGCGTGCTGTCCCCTTAGCCTGGAGGACCATCTACTAGCACTCCCAGCTCTGGAGCACCCTCCGGGACTCCTGTTAAGGCTCTCATTCTCTCCTGGGTTCAAGTCTGTCTCAACCACTAAACTGGCAGCTCCCAGAGGTCAAGTCCAGCTCTTAAGGCTGGTTCCCGGAACCAACACATAGTAGGCACTTTGTACACAGTAGCACACAGTAGGTACTTTACACTTGCAGAAAGCCTGGTGTGAGGCCAAGTGGAGCAGAGCGTGTGTGCACATGCGCACGAGGGGAACAAATTCATGGTGTCCCCATGAAGTGCCAGGCCAGTGCTAGGCCCCACACTCCCAGCGTTTCCTTCCATCAGTGTAATTTGTGTGTTGCTTCCGTGTAAGTTCAGGGTGGCTTTTTATGCAGACATTCCTCAGCTGGGGTGGGGAAGGGGAGAGCCATATCTCTATTTTTATTTCCCCCACTGGGTGATGCTCTGGCCACAGGGCCCCATGCTTTCCCAGGCACTTTCCCTTACCCTCAGCGGCAGCTCAGAGCTTTAGGTTCGCAAAGGTTTGCTTAGGTTTGCTTCATACTCAGTCCCACCTCTTCCTAGCAGTCTCGCCTGGGGGCAGACGGAGACTGTCGGTGGTTAAGGAACCCCCCCAACCCCCCACCCCAGGCCTCTGCAGACCTATTGAGTTTGGTCTATTCTAATCTCTTCCACCCCAGCTGAGCTTTAGAGAGGGTAGTTGGGGGTTGGAGGCACAGTGGAGACTCCTGATGTTACATTTAGGTACATTAAATTGTACATTTAGAATGTATATTTCTTCTGCATTTGGTCTTTAAATGCCCCCTGCATGTGGGTAGGTGGGCAGGGCAATTATCTCTAATTGACAGACAGGAGCCCTGAGGTCCAGAGAGGAAGGTCACTTTGCTGCTACACGGAGTATCCTCTAAATCCTAACTCAGGGCCACTTTCCACCAACGAGGGCCCCAAAGGCAGGTGCAGGTGCCTGGCATGCGGGCTAGATGAGGCAGGGTCTAGAGAGAGAGAGTTCTGGAGACATCTTTCCCCAGGGAAGGGACATCGGAAGACCCACGGCTCCACTTAATGGCCAGCTGGCCCTGGTTTTGAGGAACCTCTGAAACTTCAGTCCCAAAAGCAGAAACTGTGTCCCCACTCTGGGCGGGCACAAGGTAATAGCTGATATCGCGGTAACACTTAACTCCCATTTTTCTGTGCACCAGCCACCATCCATGTATGTGACAGAGATGGACTCATTTAATTCTCACCAAACCCTAAGAGGGGAGAAAAGTTTTCTCATTTTATAGATAAAAAGTTGGGGGCACAAAGGGTTTAGGAACCTGTCCACATTCACACAGCTGGAAAGTATCCAATAAATGTCACTTTTCACCAACTCTTCTTAGACTATTGGAAAACAAGACTGGTCCCAGAGTTGTCCCCTGGGCATGAGATCCGGTGTCCCCAACCTGCTTGGTCATTCCTCTGCTTACCAACAAAGGTATGCTTTTGCTTGCTGGGTACAGCTATGGGTGGTTTATTGGATTTTGTAAGAGTAAAACTCCTCTGGGTGCTTTACATCGTAGGGATAAGAAGTCTGAGTTTCATTTTTAAGTAATTTGCAGTCACTGGAGTTTTCCTTCAGCTGGGATTCTGCACAAGGGTGGCCCAGAGAGGGGACAGTGACTGAGAAGCAGGAATTTCTAAGTGATCTCTGGGTGGGACATGTGGTTCAGGGGCTTTTCTGGACAGAGGACCTGAGCTCGCTGGCAGCAGTGACTGCTGCGCAGAAGAGCTTGTGTGTGCAGGGGGCCAGCGCTGCACAGGGCTCACCAGAGGAAGTCTGTTGGCTGTGAATGGCCCCAGGACACAAATCCAGCCTGCAACAGGTCCTTTGGGGTGACTCTGTTTGACTCTTGAGACATCTGGATGCAGCTAATTTTATAGGGTTATCTCTAAACTTCAAAGACAAAACAAAACCACTTAAAGAGTAGCTAGCCATGCCAGACACTTGCCCCTCCCACTCGCTAGCTCCTTTCTTTCCTCGTGGGGATAGTGGCCCCACGGCTGGGTGGTCCACACCACTCTCGGCCCTGGGCAGGAGGCCAGCAGGGAGAGAAGGCCGCCCCATCTCCTGGTCTTGCTGGGGGCTCTTAGGGTTCAGCCTTGGGGCCCTCCCCTTCTTCCACCCCCCAATCTCTGCGTTCAAGGCCGCTGGTGCCCACCCCCTCTGCACTAAGCCTCCTTCCTCACCCACCCACCCTGCCTCTCGCCTTTCTCCACAGTCCATTTACTTAACTCAGTGCAGTGACAGACTACCTGCTGTGCAGTGGTGCTCAACAGATACTTCAGTCCCACTCCTGTTACCAGTCCTCACTCACACTGTATCCAACCCAAATGACCCCCATGAATGCCAACCGCCCCTGGGGACGCCCGGAGAGGAGCACATCCTAGTATGGTGTGTTTAAAGGAACGGATGGGGCCTGGTGTCTGGAAGGATGGACATACCCGGGGTGGCGGCCTGGAAAAACCGCAGACGAATGTGCAGAGCCCATTCCTCCAGATGCGAAGCCCCTAGCAGCACCAGGGGTCAGTCCGACCATCCACGGATCCAACTGAGGGCCCCTCAGCAGGGCACGCGGGACCCTCTTGGAGCTTGCAGGCTACGAACTCCTTCCCCACCGACAGAGCGGGGCCAGAGATGGCGGGGCCAGAGATGACGGCTCCTCGCTCCCGCTGCAGCCACGCCGGGCGCTGTGGGGGCCGGGAGAGGCCTGCCTTTTTTCTTGGCTTGCCTTGCTCCCGGGATGCTGATGACTTGTGAGCCTTCGGAGAAACAGGAAACGCTCACATACTGGGCCACCCTTGGCACTCTCGGTTTTTTCCAGGTCCAGAGAGCAATACGAAAGGCATCCTGTTACGGTAACATGAGTCAGCTGAAATCTGCCAGGGCTTCTCCAGGTGCACAGATACGCGGCTCGGGTGGGGGCAGGGACTGGAGTGCCACCGACCCAGGACTCGGCAAGCCAGAGGAGAGGCTGGGGAGCTTCTGACCAACTTCCTGACCACCCTAATTGCACAGACATGGAAGTGGCCTGGGTTGCAGAGTCGGGCTAGAACCCAGAATCCCAGCCTGGAACAGCCCCCTTCCCGCCAGCCCTGCTCTCCTCTGACACTAAGCTGTCTTCTGAGCAGCTTTTCTAAACCCTTTGCCCAAAGGCCCAGAGGCCTAGGTCAAAGATACTTCGTTGAAACCTGGTTGTTCAGAAGCTGGGGAGGGAAGATCTAGCAAATTAAGGAAAGTAAATGCTGCCTCCTTCCAGTGACAGTCCCCTTTCCTGAAATCCTGTTCCTTAGGCTCTCCCAAAGTGGACTATAAACATGAACCTTCTCCTATATCAATCCACATTTTCCGTGTAATGTCAGTGCTCTTTTCTCAGCCACAGTACACAGATTCCTAGGCAATTTTCCTCTACCTTCGTGTCCAACTGAACTTGGGTGAACAGTCATCCGAGGACAGAAGCCACAGAAATCTGAGGACCAAGATCGAAGAAGGTCTGACTTCTGATTCATGGGCCATTCCAGCTGGGACAAGGCCTTCTGCAGCCCAGGCAGGGGTGGGGATGAGGGTTGGGCCAGATTAACAGGAACCAACTGGGGTTATTATCTGGAGCAGAGCAGATAAAGACTTCCTATTCTCTGCACTACCTTACGACTAATACTAATGGTTGTGTTCTTGAGAACTTTACCATGGCATTTGGATTGATCCTTTCAACCCTATGAAGAGGAACTACCAAAACCCCCAATTTGAAGATGAGAAAACTGAGGCACAGAAAGAACATCATTTATGATGTTCTCCAAACCTCATGGCTGGCAAGTGGTGAGGCCAAGAGGCCACCATTAACCACTATGTTCTACTGCCCCCCTTCTCCCCAAGTGATTCTATGGAAGCCTCCCTGCCCCTGATGGGGCCTTGAGGGATCCTCTGAGCAGGGAGTCACAAAGGCTGCTCAGGCACGGTGGGTTCCAAGATCAAGGAGGCTATTTGTTAAGTCGCCACGAGGACTCCAACAGTCCCATGGCCTCGGAGCTGTGAGACATCCTTGCCCAGTTCCCACCCATGGGTGCCCAGGGGGCCTCTGAGCCAAAGAGTGGGCATGGAAAGGACCCCACGAGGAATGGATCCAGCCTGAGCCATCCCCACCTCTGGTGCTGCCTGCGGGAGGGCAGGCTATGGAACCCTCACCAGAGAGCTTCGTTATTCAAACAGGCTGAAACAATAAGGCTGGAAAACAAGCCAAGACACTGGGCTAGGAAGCCAGATAAAATAGGAAAGGTACCTCCCCTTATCAAGATCACGGAGGCCCGGTCCACTGAGCAGCTGGAACAAAAGGTTCCAATTAGATTGCGGAGCTGTTCCAATTTGGGAGGAAAATCAACACTGTGCACCCAGTCCACTCCTTTCCCAGGACAGGGGCCTGGCAATCTTTCCTGCCTCTGTGAATGGAGATTTCGGCAAACAGAAGGGCACGTCCGGCTTCCTATTTCCTGATCCTGAAGCAGTCCTAGCTGTCACACCAGCGTCTTTCTACCTTCTGTGACCTTTAGTAGACTACTCACTGTACTCGTTTCTTAATCAAGGAAAAATGAAGTTAAAAAATCTTGGGAAATATAGGAATCTCATTGCAGGAATACCTCAGAAAGGTGACTCAGTACTTCAGTTCACAAAGGGAACCAGGAGTTTCGCAAGAACGGTGTTGTTCCCTTTAAACAAGTAGATTGAACCAGGATTTCCTGACCCCTAAACTTTTGGCTGAACTGGGCTCAGTTACAAGATTTGCAGTTGGCAGGAAGAGAGCTCTCACCTTTTCAGAAATGGTTGAGTCTGGGATGGCTGAGGGAACTGCTGTGTTCCTGCGGAGCATCAAAGACTGATTCAGCGTTGGTAGCCAGGGTGTCTTTCTAGAACACTGAGAAATGTCAAACTATGAATCCTTCTCGTGAACCTAAAGCAATAGTGCCAACAGAAAATTTGCCTATGAATAAGACATGAAATCATACTCAAAAGCTTTCACTCAAAACATGATCAATGGTTTCTGATTTTTTTCATGAATGTCCATTTGCTCTTATAAATATATTTTGTAAAGTATATGGACTTTTACTGTCATTAGTCAAGAAATTGGAAGGATGGAGGCCAAAATTTTGTTTCGTTGGTTGCTTGCTTTGCAACGTTCCTTCAGTTGTTTCTTTTTACAAAGTACTTTTCCAGATGTCATGCCCTCCTTACTCATGCTATAAGCTTCCTAATTTTGCCCAAGGCTCACATATGGTGTATTTTAGCCAACAAGAATTCAGTCACCTTTAGAACAGCCTACGTGACATCTCCATCATGGCACCCGCTTGGTGATGGCCACCACGGCATGGTTTTGTCTGGAGCTGACTGGAAGTGTTGAGAGAGGTCAAGACTTGTCAGTGAGTCTCAGGCAGGTCCCTGAACCTGGGGACTGAACCCAGGACTGCCAAGATCGGAGAAGCTCAGGACTGGCCAGGGTCAGGGGAGGCTTTGAGGTCAGACTACTTTTTGCTTGCGTGCATGGGCACACACACATTCACATGCACACGTGCACAGAACGTTGCTTCGGTAGAACTTCCTTACTCAGACCCACTTTTCCATAAAAAGAGGATGTCAGTTGCTTCTCCTGGAAGACATACTGGCTTTCTGCAGATCCCAGAACTTCTTCCATTCAGCCAGTCCCTCTCGGGGCTGGGGGTCATAAGTATTTTTCCCAAGAGTTCCCTGACATGACTTGTCTCAAGGACTGGAAGTTTTTGAAAACAGGAGCCATGATAGACTTTTTGAAATTCCTTATAGCACTTTCAAAGAGATGTCTACTTAAATAATAACCTAATGAACACTTGGGCTATTTCCGTAATTCGGCCATTGTAGATAATGTTGCTGTAAACACTGGGGTACATGTGTCCCTTTGAATTAGTATTGGTATTCTTTGGGTAAATACCTAGTAATGCAATTACTGGACTGTGGGGTAGTTCTATTTTTAACTTTTTAAGGAGGCTCCAGACTGTTTTCCAGAGTGGTTGCACCAGTTTGGATCCCTTCCAACAGTATAAGAGGATTCCCCTCTCTCTACATCCTCACCAAGACCTGTTATTTCTTGTGTTGTTGATTTTAGTCATTCTGACAGGAGTGAGGTGAAATTATAGTTTTGATTTGTATTTCCCTGATGATGAGTGATGCTGAGCATCTTCTGGGTCTGTTGGCCATCTGTATGTCTTCTTTGCAAGAATATCCGTTCATGTCTTCTGCCCATTTTTCAATTGTATTATTCAGTTTTTGAGTGTTGAGTTTTATAAGTTCTTTATATATTTTGGATACCAATTCCTTATCAGATATGTCATTTGTAAACATCTTGTATTCTGTAGGTTGCCTTTTAGTTTTATTGATTGTTTCCTTTACTGTGCAGAGCTTTTTATTCTGAGGTAGTCCCGATAGTTTATTTTTGCTTTTTCTCCTTGCCTTAGGAGACATATCTAAAAAGAAGTTGCTATGGCCAATGTCAAAGAAGTTACTGCCTGTGTTCTCTTCGAGGATTGCTATGGTTTCAGGTCTCACATTTAGATCTTTAATCCATTTTGAATCTTTTTTTTTAAGTATACTTTTTTATAATAATCTCTATACCCAACATGGGGCTCGAATTCATGACCCTGACATCAAGAGTTTCATGTTCTACCAGCTGAGCCAGCCAGGGGTCCCATTTTGAATCTATTTTTGTGTATGTTTTAAGAATGTGGCCTAGTTTCATCCTTTTACATGCTGCTGTACAGTTTTTCCAACACTATTTATTGAAGAACTTGGTTTTTTCCCCCACTGAATATTCTTTCCTGCTTTGTTGAAGATTAATTGACCATATAGTCGTGAGTTCATTTCTGGGTTTTCTGTTCCGTTCCATTTTTGTGCCACTATCATACTATCTTGATCACTACAGCTTGGTAATATAAGTTATAGTCCAGGATCGTGATGCCTCCAGCTTTGCTTTTCTTTTTCAAGGTTGTTTTGGCTACTTGGGGTCTTTTGTGGTTCCATACAAATTTTAGGATTTTTTGTTCTAGCTCTGTGAAAAATGCTATTGATATTTTGATAGCTACTGCATTAAAATGAATGGACAAAGAAGATGTGAGATATGAGATGTTATGGAATATTATGCAGCCATTAAAAAGAATGAAATCTTGTCATTGGATGGAGCTAGAGAGTATTATTTTAAACGAAATAAGCCAGAGAAACACAAATACCATATGATAGATTTCACACATATGTGGAATTTAAGACACAAAACAAATGAACAAAGGCGGAAAAAAGGAGAGAGAAAAGCAAACCAAGAAGCAGATTCTTAACTATAGAGAACAAACTGATGGTTACCAGAATGGAGGTTGCGGGGGTGGGGATGGGTTAAATAGGCAATGGGGAGTAGGGAGTGCACAGTGTTGTGATGAGCTCTGGGTGTTGTATGGAAGTGTTGAATCACTGTATTGTTCACCTGAAACTAATATTATACTGTATGTTAACTAACAGGAATTTAAGCCCTTAAGAAAAAAAAAAATGAACCTAACGAGCAGCAAATACTTTCTGTAATTTTAAAGTGAGTGGCTTTTAGGACTGGTTGTAGTATAAGCATGCATGTTTACATAGGATTGATAACTGTATGCCTTCTTTTGTATTTTACTCTGACTTAACATCCTATAGGACCTACTCTATGTATATTTCCACGTATTCCAGTTATCTGTCACCGTTTCACAAACAACCCCCAAATTTGGTGGCTTGAAACTACCTTGATTTATTATTTTTCACGATCCTGTGGATGGTTTGGGAGGTTCTTCTCCACATGGTGTTATTCCCATGGCTGCAATGGCTGGAACTCAGCTGTGCACCCACCCCTGCCCTTCTCCACGAGCTGTCTCATTCTCGCAGGCATCACCACACTCCCACCGGCTAGCCAGGACTTCCTTAAAGCATGGCAGCAGGGTTCTAAGAGGGAGTTTAACAAGAAGACCTAAAGCCCAGGCACTTATCAAGGCTATACTTGGATCGTGCCTCCTTAAAGTCTCATTGATCAAAGGCAGACACGTGGTTAAGAGCACAGCCGCTGTGGGCGGGACTTCACAAGGACGAAGATTGGGGGAAGCTGGCTTCCTGGGAGGGCACCGTCTCCCACAATGTAACAGTCTGCCACAACTTCCTTCTTTTCCAGAAGACTCGTAAGACTTACAGAATTGACCTTCTTGGCTCAATTATTTGAGAGCAAGCCTCTGATGTCAGGACGGTGATTTTGCAAGGTCAGCATTAGAATTGTGCCTCCAGGCCAGGGCTGAAGTGAGAATCACTTACCGGTGAGGGAACCTGGTTGTCTCTCCAGCACCTGAGCTGTCAAGACTTGGAAGCCTCCACTCATCTTGGCTACAGGGTAGTTCTTGTCAAGTGTGGGTGGGGGCAGGGGTATTCAGCACTTTTTCTTTGTGGGGGGAAAAAAAGAACATCCTGGGAGAGATAAAACTAGCAATGGTTGAAAGGATGCAAAAATAAGCAAAAGACACACAAGGACTCTCTGAGAAGATATGATTCAGCAGGGGAGGAGCTGCATGTTTCCTTATGTGCATATTTGCAGATCAGCAAAGTTCTTGAAACCCATCCATTCCAAATGTCAGGAGCTACTGTATTTGTGCAATAAATCTCTTGTTGCTGATATTAATAGAATTTAAGTAATTCTAGGGAAAGGGAAAATAATTCACCCGGGAGCACCCACCCCATCTCCAGATCCACTTTCTGACACCTTTCAAGAAAGGGACAAACACCACCTACCCAGCTACAATCAGTAATTTACTCACAACACTACCACTTGTGTCTTTTTCCCAGGCTGTGGTCTTAATTCGTGCATGATTATATGTAACTATAAGCATACAGTAGGTACATTTTTGTATTCTTTTAAAATTCATCACACATACCTTTCTTTCTCCTCTTCTGTGTCACAGTTTGCCTAACTTCTTCTCTGCAAGTAGATGTCTGGGCTTTTTACACTCTTGCTATTATAAATAGTGCTGCTATGAACACCTTTGCAAATATTTTATTTTGAATTATTTCCTTAGAGGTAAACCTCTAAAGTGGGTCAGAGACTATAAATATGCTTTTGTTGCCTATTTCTAAACTGTTCTTAGATCCACCCCACGAAAATAAATCCCAGGTGGATTTGAAGTTAGATATTAAAAAAACAAACAAACAAACAACAACAAAAACCCTAAAATCTAAAGAAAAACAAAACAAAATAAGGAACAAAATCATTGGAGATGAAAGGACTAAGTTTAAAAGAAATAGTCAGGGGTGCCTAGGTGGTACAGTCCGTTGAGCGTCTGATCTTGGTTTCAGCTCAGATCATGATCTCAGGGTCAAGAGATCAAGGCCTGCATTGGGCTCTGTGCTCACTGTGGAGTTTGCTTGAGATTCTCTCTCTCCCTCACTCTGCCTCTCCCCCTTCTGCTCTCTCTCTCTAAAATAAATAAATAAATATTTGAAAGATAAATAATCATACAGGAAAAGATTGATAGATTTGATTTAAAACATTTTAAGCCACATGGAGCCGAGATGAGTAAAGACTATTTCCTGTGGAAGGGAGGAACATACACCTGTAAGCAGGCCTATGTCTCTGCAACCCAATAAAATATAGACAGTGAAATCCTTTCCCAGGAATAGCGCAGAAGTAGCTTATACCTTGTGGGACAAAATGTACTTTTCTCAGAAAACAGCATGAGAAAACATACAGTATTCCTGAGATGTAATACCATGGTAAAACATTTCAATGAAGTCCAGTATTATAGAGTTTTTTAAAAATTAAAAGAAAACCTGGTAGAAGATATTGATTGATAGGCAAGGTGACAAAGTGTTAAAATTCTTATTGTATATTAAATGGCAAAGAAAAATAATATTACTCCAGGTTAGAGAATATGACCAGACAAATCACCGAAAAAAGAACAATTGTTTATTAACCAATTGAAAAGGTATAATAATCAAATGATTAAACTTAAAATAGGATGTATTTTCCCTCTGTCAAAATGGCTGACTTTAAAAATGTGTGATATCCAGGGTTAAAAAGTGCCATTGTAGAAGAAGTGTTCTTACTAACACACTGCTGGGAGGAGAGAGGCTTGCATTTGTAAACTGCACTGATTTGGCAGTACTGTAAGGAGCCCTCTTAAGCCCATCCCTTTGGCCCAATACATACTCATGAAATGCCATCCCAAAGGTATAAACTTAAATACATAAAAAGCTCTGTGGCCAACATGCTTTCCAGTACTTTAAAAAAAAGTGGAAATAAGCTAAATAATATTAGAGAAGCGATTTGGTAAATTACAGTATTTACTTGTTGGATATTATGCAACAATTAAGACTTAATGTTTAAATATCTTATATAATATGGAAACTGCTTACAGTATGTTACATTTTAAAATAGATTACAAAAGTATATACACAACTATATGAAGAAAAATGGTATAAAATCAGGAAAGAAGTCATTCAAAATAGTGATTTTGAGAACTACTCTATAACTAAGATGAGTTTGTATTTGGGTAAGAAAGGTTTCCTTGAGTTAGTTGAATTTTTTCTTTTTTTATTTTTAAGAAACATGAATTTCCTGTATAATGAAAAAGAACTAAATGTATAGGGGCTCCTGGGCAGCTAAGTGGATTAAAGCCTCTGCCTCCTGCTCAGGTCATGATCCCGAGGTCTTGGGATCAAGCCCGTGTCCAGCTCTCTGCTCCCTGGGGAGCCTGCTTCCCTTCCTCTCTGCCTGCCTCGCTGCCTGTTTGTGATCTCTATCAAATAAATAAATAAAATCTTAAAAAAAAAAAAAAAGAACTAAATGTATAAAAAGAAGGCATCAGGGGCGCCTGGGTGGCTCAGTGGGTTAAGGCCTCTGCCTTCGGCTCAGGTCATGATCCCAGGGTCCTGGAATCGAGCCCCGCATCAGGCTCTCTGCTCAGCGGGGAGCCTGCTTCCTTTCCTCTCTCTCTGCCTGCCTCTCTGCCTACTTGTGATCTCTGTCTGTCGAATAAATAAGTAAAATCTATAAAAAAAAAAAAAAGAAGGCATCATGAGCCCTCCCTTTCTGTTGGCTGGGATTTGGTCATCTGATTTATTCCAGCTGGCTGAAACGGTCATTTATAGTTATCTGATTTTGCATTACTCAAACATCTATTCAAATAGGGAATTAGGGGGTTTCAGAGAGGGGGTGCAGGAGCAGGATCCATGTGGATTTAAAACTTGGAACTGAGAACTTGAGGGCGACAGGCAAGATGGGAAAGGAAGCAGCTGCCCTGACGTTTACATTCTTAGTAGAAATACTGAAAATAACTCTTGGGCCATATTCATATTCACCTATTTATTCAAACATATTTATTGAGCACCTAACTGGAAGCAGAGAGTGGAAAAGACACAGGCACTGCCCTCCAAGGGGAACACAAACGGGGAGAGAGAAGCGGGTCTGCCCCCCTGTGCGGGTCTCCGGGATGACGCGGAGCAGGAGAGCCGAGTGCGAGTGCGCCGAACGACGCCTGGAGCATGACGACACTGACGTAAACGACCGTAAAATCAACACTGCCAGAGCCCGGTGTTAATCGCTGGTCGTGATAAATATGTGTATAAAAGTAAATAAAATGGATCTGGAGGCTACGCAGCAAATTCAGGGGAGTGCTACCTCTACAGAGACGGGGGGGGGGGTTATAGTTAAAAAGGACTTTTTATAAGTTATATGTCAAATCCCTTTTCTTACCGATAGGAAAAAGTATGGCAAGTAAATGTCATACATTGTGATAATTCTAGGGGGTGGGGGAGAAATGCTTTGGTTGAGATATGTACGAGTGTGGCAGGATGGAAGGAGGAGGGTGTAGCAATGCCGGGGAGATTGCGGAAGGGGTTCTGCAGGCTGAAGACCAATCAGCTAATCCCCGCCAGACCTGGTGCTCCCCGATGGAGTACAGAGGTCTTTCAGCAGAAGTGAGGACCTACAGAATGTGGCAAGTGTGTGTGGGTGATAGGGAGGCCACACAGGCAGGGCCAGCTTCTGGGGTGTGCACCCAAAGGACCTTGGCTTCATCTTGGGGGTCCTGGAAGGACCACCCACAGCTTTGGGGCTGTATAAAGGTGAAGTAGGGGAGGAAGTTACCTAGGAGATAGGGACCATCCTGAGGTGTTCTGTAAGCCCAGTGGCGAGCCCACCACTCACCCACCCGCCCATGGGCAGGCACTGTTGTCATTGCGGGAACATCAAACGCAGCACAAAAGTCAAGGAACGCAGGATATTTGAGCGGCCCTTACAAGGGTGGTAGTAACTTCAGGAGAGGAATAGTTGTAGTTAGAGGTCTCAGCAACCTGGGGAATCTGTGGGATGGAAGCAAGGGCCAGGTGAGGCTAACTGTCATTTCTGGGGAGTTCAGCACTCATTTGGAGCATTCTAGCCTCCTTTGGGGGCGATTGCTTCATCCCTACTGCCCTCAACAAAAGAGGGCGAAAGAGAGCCGCAGGAGCCAAATCCTTTCCACTCCATCCCCTTCCCTGCCCAGTCAGGACAGGAATGCGGTCTCCACCTGGCCAATGGATATTCTTGCCTCGGTTCAGATCCTGAATAAGTGAGCTGAGGACAGTGAGAGGTTAGAGGTCATTTACAAAAGCAGATGCACCCTCGGTGCTGAAGTCTTGCTGCACTGGCCATGACCTGCTTCTGGCTCTCTAGAGCCCTCAATTCCTGACTTTCCCGAGCCTGGTCTTCCCAATCTCTTGTTTATTCTGCGAGCTCTCCACTCCCTGGGGGCTTCCATCAACTTCCTTTGACTTAAAATTAGCAGTCACTGGTTTAGGGTTCATGGACACAAGCATCAGCTGAGACAAGCGTCTATTGACAGTTGGCAATGGGGGGGGGGGGTCAGCCAGAGCATCCTACACTTTTCTCTTCACAGTATATCTTGTTCCTAATTCATCCCCTGTGACCTCCATCCAGATCTGTGTTTTCTTACTCCTTCGCAGCTGTAGCTGCTTTCCAGCTGGACTCCGTTACAGCTCACTCTGCATCCTAAGTTCTGCTAAGTGTTGCTAGAGCCCTTTATCCTGCAACTTCCCTGCTCAGGAACTTGGTGTGACTCGCTGTTGCCTGTAGGTCAAGTCCAGACATCCACACCCTCCTTTAATCTGGTCCCACCCCTACCATCTGACTGGAGAAGCCCTGTGTACTCCTTGAGGGACTCCAAGTGGACACCCACCTTGGCACTTCCCCTGCTGGAAAGCCTGTCTCTTCTTGTCTGTCCAAACTCTGGCAAGAATTTGGCTCTCTGGATCTGGTTCGGTGTTCCTAGGAACTTGTCTTGGGTTGGGGCAGTTACTGACCGCCCCCCCCCGGGGGGGGTTGCTGCTCTCCTCTATAGAACGCCTGGGACAGGTCAGGTGGTCACTGATGGTTCCTTACAGTTTCCAACTGAACCAATACTATGCAAAACTGCCTTCCCCACACTGTGGTTCACCCCTTTCCTTCCTGAAGCCCCAGCCCTGGCAGGGGTCATGGAGGGACCACCCAAAGTCCTCGCTTTCTCTGACTTCCTTCCTTCATCATTACAGTCCCATGAGCTGGGTGGGTGCAGTTGGCCTTGCACTTCGGGAAAAAGGAGACAGACGTCGATCCCAGGTCCACAAAAGCACAGAGCTCCATGTTGGCCTCGGTTGCATGGGCCAGAGCATGCATGATGTGCAGAGTCCGGGATTCAGTCATGCTGTAGTCTACAAGCCTCTCTCCTATGGGTGCTCCTGCCCAGGCTGCCTCCCACCCCTGTGTTGTGCTGCTCTATATGGCTTTCTGACCATTGTCAGTACCTCGACTTCCCCCTGAAACCAAACTTTTCATGGGCACAAACCTCTTATGAGGTGGGGGCCCACAAGGCTGACCCTCCAGCTCACAGTGGTCCTCCTCCTGGTCATGTAGCTGCCTGCACAAATCCAGGGATTCAGTGCGGCCTTTCAAGGTTTGACAGGTGTAAACATGCCCCACTTTTGAGATATAATTAAACTGGTCTGAGTTGTCTCCCCAGGAGCGTAAGTGGGGCAGGGGTGAGAATATAGGTGTGTCGATGAGTGTATGAGTATGAATGTGGGTGCTAGGAGTGTGGATGTGTGTAAATGTGCATGTAAGAAAAGAGCAAGATTCACTGAGGGGTTGGCTTGTCTCCATTTGGGGTCTGTCACCTGTGAGCTTGGCAGCCACCAGGCCTTTCTGCCGTGTGACAGGACGCACAGGGAGAGGAGCACAGGTGGAGGCCTGGTGATTTCTGATGGCCTCACCACATCAGTGAGCCTCCAGAGCCCTGGCACCAGGGGCTTCTGCTCATTGTGGCCCAAACCATGCCTATTGTCACCCTGGGTCATGCTTCTGACCCCTGACTGGCTTTTCTCCTCAGATGGGGTTTGTGAGGCATGCTGCACTGTAGTTAATGTGTTGATGCGTTTTAGAACAAATTAAATATGGAAATAGCTTTATTTTTCCCTGATAATTAAAGTAATAGAGAAATACACAGAGAAGGTCATTTTTAAAATCTCTCTGAATTATTGTTAATTTTTTCTTTAAGGTGTGACCATGGCATTAAAGTTACACATTTGAAATATAGTTCCAGGGCACCTGGGTGGCTCAGTTGTTGTAAGTGTCTGATTCTTGATCTCAGCTCAGGTTGTGATCTGAGGGTTATGGGTTTGAGCTCTGTATTTGGGCTCCACACTTGGCCTGGAGCCTACTCTGAATGAATGAATGAATGAATGAATGAATGAATGAATGAATGAATGAAATAAAATATCATTCTTATGTGGGGCACCTGGCTGGCTCAGTCTGTGAAGCACACAACTCTTGATCTCAAGTGTGGGTTCGAGCCCCACGTTGGGTGTAGAGATTGCTTAAAAATAAAAATCTTAATATAGTTCATATCTTTTATTTTTATTTTTGTATTTTATTTATTTATTTATTTATTTATAAAAGATTTTATTTATTTATTTGACAGAGATCACAAGCAGGCAGAGAGGCAGGCAGAGAGAGAGGAGGAAGCAGGCTCCCTGCTGAGCAGAGAGTCCGATGTGGGGCTTGATCCCAGGACCCTGAGATCATGACCTGAGCTGAAGGCAGCGGCTTAACCCACTGAGCCACCCAGGCGCCCCTATTTAGTTATTTATTTGAGAGAGAGAGAACAGACAGGGAGGGGGGTACCAGAGGGAGAGGGAGAGAGAGTCCTAAGCAGACTCCGCATTGAGTTTGAAGCTGGACCCCAGAATCAATACCATGACCCTGAGATCCTGACCAGAGCCGAAACCAAGAATCGACACTTATCTGACTAAGCCACCCCCGCGCCTCTGGTTCCTTTTAGGGATAAGTACTAAGATATTTAAGAGTGAACTTATTATATAAACTTATGTGTGAGGACTGGTGTTTATTACAAAATAAGATAGGGAAAGGAGGTGGATGGAAGTACACACGAAACAGAACTGCCCATGAGCCAAAGCCAGAGATGCCGGTTCATGTTAATACACTTCCCGCATTTGTTGGATGTGTATTGTTGGAAATTCCCTATAATAAGTTACCAAAAAACAAAAACACCACCTCACCTTTTAATCCAACTACCCAGAAATAAGCACCTTTAACATCTTGGGACATTTGTCACTCAAATTTGTCATCTAAACTTGCTTATTGTGGTTGGGGGAGATGTCCTAACTTAAAAACACCGGCCATTCATGTTCCCAGCCTCCCTTCTCAGGCGCATGATGAGGCTCCAGCACACCCTCGACCCACATCTTGAATCAGAGGCTAATAATGAGAGAGCACAGTGGGTCAATGGTTAGGGCCGCAGTGGGCCAGCCTACACTGCAGGGCTGAGCTCACCAGCTCTTCTCCTCCTGGAGATTCTGAGGGCTCCCCAAAATCCTTCTCACAAATCTTTTCTGCCTCCATTATCCAGAATTAGTTTCTTTTGCTCAAACTAAAAATCCTGGTAGGCAGAACACTTTAGTATAGTGTTTGGCTTACTGACAAGATTATACTATGCAAACTGCTCCGTGAGGTACTTCTTTTCTTGCACTTACTAGCCAGAGGAAGGCGTCTTTGTAGGTGAACAGACCTTCTCCCTCCGTCATCCTCTCAAACACAGTTAATGCTGCTACAGGAATGAGGGAGATCTCTTTCCCTGCCCTTTCCACAAGTGGGCTGGTAGAAAGAAAGGAAGGGTCTCCATGATACAAATTCACTTTCCTCTTAATGGTGGGGGGAATGGCCTGAGGGTGTGCCTGGCCAGCTGGCCCCTAACAGTGGGCTCCTGGCAAGGCCCCAGGAGAGGTGTGTCCCCAGGAGAGGTGTGTCACATTCCATAAACATATTTTGTTTCTCCACTGAGGCTTGTCGCCTGAGCAGACTGCTGCCTGGCCAGAGGCTGATCGCAGGATTGGAGGTTTCACCTTCTAGGGCTTTACGGGGCTGTCTGAGGTCACGAGCCTCCAGGCTTGCCCCCGGGGGACCCAGCCCACAACAACTTTCAGTCTCCTCATCCAGCCCCACGGCAATTCCTGTGAGTTGGGTATGGGCTGAATGGGCTCCCCGCAGCAGGGCACCACATTTGGAGGCCAAAATGAGCTAGGGGAGGGGGGGACGCACAAGGTCACGAGGCTGTTCTTAAGCTCCTCGCCCCAGTTTGTCCTTTTTTTTTTTTTTTTTAAAGATTTTATTTATTTATTTGAAAGAGAGACAGTGAGAGAGAGCATGAGCAAGGAGAAGGTCAGAGGGAGAAGCAGACTCCGCATGGAGCTGGGAGCCCGATGCGGGACCCGATCCCAGGACTCCGGGATCATGACCTGAGCCGAAGGCAGTCGTCCAACCAACTGAGCCACCCAGGCGTCCCCCAGTTTGTCCTTAAAGAGAATCTCGTTCCACAGGTCCTGGGCATCCCTGAGAGGCAGAGGAAGGAATGCTACTTGGAGGGAATGGTATGTCAAAGGGACGGTGTCACATGCCACAGCCTTACTAATGGGAATCACCCATTAGTGTCATCCACCAAGCCTCAGATACTACCAGCAATGTTAAGCATCACGGCAAGTGTGGGAGAGCTGCATGGGCCCCTTCACAGACAAGAAACTGAGACGCCCGGAGTGGTACAGATTGGGGCCTGGAGTGGGACCCCAGGTTGGCACACCCATAGGCCCGCCTCATTAGGAGGAGTGAACTTTTATCATGGAGACCCTTCGTTTCCTTCTACCGTCCCAGTCGTGGGAAAGGCAGGGAAGGAGAGCGCCCTCATTAATAGTGTTTGAGACATGGAAGAAAGAGGTCTTTATACCTACAAAAGGACCCCCCACCCCAGCATGTTAGTAACTGAGCAGTCCCTCTGGGGGTCTGCCTCTGTCGTGATGGTCACCAGGGGTGGTGCCCCTTGAAGCAGCCTTCCACAGGCCCCACGGACATTTGCTCCCGCTACTATCACCACCTTAGAGAATCAGCTGAATGTGGTCTAAACTTAATCATGAATAACCTTGGGCAGGTTTCCCAGCAGACCCAGAGGAGGTGGGTTCCTGCCGGCTGCTCTGAGGAATGACCTGGGACCAGAGGTCCTGGACTCTCTCTGCCAGAGGCCAAGGTCGCCCATTTACCGAAGCCCTGGATCCAAGACTGCCTCCACGGCTGTGCAGTTTATAGGAAACTGGGAGTTTCCTGGGGACTTGTAGCAACAAAATCAGTTTTCTTTCTTTCTTTCTTTCTTTTTCTTCTCTAAGTTTGTAAAATGTATGTATGTATGTAATCTCCATACCCAACATGGGGCTCAGAAGTACGGCCCCGAGATCAAGAGTCACAGGGGCTTTCGCCTGGGCCAGCCAGGCGCTCCTATATCAGTTACCCTTCAAACACTCCTGGGAGGTACTTTTCCAATAAGGAAACTTTATAAAATAGAAATAGTAGCAAGTGGAATTTCAGAGTAAAATGGTTTCGTGTGGCAGCCAGAGCAACTCGAGGTTACTGACAGCAGTGGTGGGAAATGACAGTTGGTAGGGGCTTCAAACATCTTCCGCAGAGGAGGAAGCACACCCGGGCCAGAAAGAGAGAGAAAGGGCCTTGGGGGCCCGAGGGGCAGGGTTTCAGCCCCAGCACTGCCACTTTTCCTGGCTGTGTTACCTCAGACAAGTTGCTAAACCTCTCTGAAGCTCCGTAAAATGGGGATCATAATGCCACCTCTGTCCTGTAGCCATCACAGATGGAGAATGGCTGGCATCTAGCCGCTGTCTGAGAAAGGAGGCCTGTTAGTACTCGCCAGGAGCTGGATTACCTGGGTCCTTGGCCGTCTGGATCTGAGATGTGAATCAATGCTTTTAAGGGACAGAAATTGTGGCTAAGGCTTGTCAGTTACAGGTGAAATCAGAGAATACAGAAACTGCCTCACTTCCTCTTGTGCTCCCTTTGCCGAGTTTCCTCTGCAGATTCCCGGTTAGCCGACTCACACCCTCACCCCGCCTCTTGCTCATGGGTTTACGTCCTGAATTTTTAATCATTAGCATTTATCAAAATGTGCCTGTCATATGTCCTCATATTCCTCTGGCCCTCACTCCAAGCCGTACACTTATTCCCAGGTTTAACCTCAAAAGGGTGAAAGCTTTTTACTCTGTTTATCTTATAAGTTCTGTGATGTTTACCTATGGATGTTTTAGGCTTCCTCCTCAAACCAGAGGTTTACTCTGTGTTTCCTGGAGAACAATGGAGATAAGTGTGAATACACAGAAAAGTTTCTGGAGCCCTGTCCTACCCCCAGCCCCACTCACCCCTGCAGGCTATATGCTGTGGGGCCAAGTGGCAAGGTCCTGCCCTGGCAAGTTGCCGCCCAGTGATGGCAGTGGGAAGGTTTGGAAGGAGAACTTTAAAACCCAACTCAAAATTGAATCAGCACTAAAACATTTCACCTGAAAAAAGCTCATTCATGAGTCCTTAAAACTTGCATGTGCTTGTTTATTTTGAGCTTCCCTAGAGATGAATGTTAAAATACTGCAAAGTTTTAAAACGTCTGACCAAAATGTTTAATGTGGTGGCTTTGGGTACACCTAGCCTCAATCAGAAATGAACATAGACCACACAACTGGAAACTCCTGGAAATAGTGACATGCCTCACTTCCTTTTACTTAGCACCACCTGAAACTTGACCCTGAACATTCAGTCCCACCGAATCCAGGTCCCACACTGTCGTTCAGCTTTCTGAGGTTCCCTCAGATCTTACGTCTTGCAGCTTCTGCATTATTACGTAGTTCCTAGGAGACACTCTTCCTTTAATAAGACATCAGAAATTCAAACCACGGGATGCCTGGGTGGCTCAGTTGGTTAAGCAGCTGCCTTCGGCTCAGGTCATGATCCCAGCGTCCTGGGATCGAGTCCCACATTGGGCTCCTTGCTCCACGGGGAGCCTGCTTCTCCTTCTGCCTCTGCCTTCCACTCTGTCTGCCTGTGC
The DNA here is from genome assembly GCF_022355385.1 of Mustela nigripes. Taxonomy (NCBI): domain Eukaryota; kingdom Metazoa; phylum Chordata; class Mammalia; order Carnivora; family Mustelidae; genus Mustela; species Mustela nigripes. Next base: position 83,769,487 of record NC_081569.1, read on the forward strand.
TTGCTCTCGCTCTCTCTCTCTCTCTCTCTCTCTGACAAATAAATAAATAAAATCTTAA
>NC_081569.1:83769644-83800360 GCF_022355385.1 Mustela nigripes
TGACCTGAGCCGAAGGCAGGTCATGATCCCAGCGTCCTGGGATCGAGTCCCACATTGGGCTCCTTGCTCCACGGGGAGCCTGCTTCTCCTTCTGCCTCTGCCTTCCACTCTGTCTGCCTGTGCTTGCTCTCGCTCTCTCTCTCTCTCTCTCTCTCTGACAAATAAATAAATAAAATCTTAAAAAAAAAAAAAAAAAGAAATTCAAACCATCCTTAGTAATATTTTTATCCAGTTGTGGTAGGATACCAGTAACGAATGTAAAGGAACCAGATTCAGAATGGATGAGCTGCACGCAGTCATTTAGTCAGCAGCACGCTTTGAAGCTGCTTTATACTAACAGGTTGGGAATGTGGATTTGGAATCCACACGAGCCTGGCATTGCCATCCGCTGACTGTGACCTGGGTTGAGTTTCTATAACTGACTCTGCTTCAGTTTCCTTAGAAAAAATCTGAAAATAATGACCGTACCTACCTCACAGGGTGGTTTGAGGATTTACCGGAATTTGTATTTGCAAACCACTTAGAATAGGTCTGGGACGTAGGAAGCTCCATGCACATGTTTACTAAATAAAAAGTAAATCTGTGATTTTATCCCATGATCTGTATTATCAGGTCAGTTAGATAACAGCTTGAAAATATATTGTGCATACTGAAAATCTGGCAATTTAAAAGACCTTAAAAACTTACCTTTAAATAGTTTTCTGGGTGCCTGGGTGGCTCACTCTGTTAAGTGTCTGATTCTTGATTTCTGCTCAGGTCATGATCTCAGGGATATGAGCTTGAGCCCTAAATGAGGCCCCATGCTGGGTGTGGAGCCTGCTTAAGGTTCCCCCCCCCCCCCCCGCTCCTCCGTCCCTCTGCCCCTACCCCTGTCCCATAAACAAACAAATAGCTGAATGCTTTCCATATAGAGTATACTCAGTACATTTTTAAGCTTTAATTCTAGTGTCATTGACAGACAGTATTATATTAGTTTCAGGTGTGCAGTAGTCAACAATTCCATATATTACTCAGTGCTCACTAAGGTAAGTATACTCACAGGTCATCTCTGGCTCAGTCCGGGCAGCACACAGCTCTTGATCTCAGCGTTGTATGTTTAAGCCCCATGTTGGGTATAGACATTGCTGAAAAATAAATCCTTTAAAAAAAGAAAAAGATAAGAGTACTGTTAACCCCCTCCCCTCTTTCAACCCTCCTCCCACCCACCTGTGCTCTGGTAACCTCAGTTTGTTCTCTATAGTGAAGAGTTTGTTTTCTGGTTTACCTCTCTTTCTTTTTTCCCTTTGTTCCTTTTGTTTCTTAAATTCTACATATGAGTAAAATCATATGGTATTTGTCTTTCTCTGGTTTATTTCATTTATTCTCTCTAGATCCATCCATGTTGTTGCAAACGGCAAAATTTGGTTCTTTTTTTGTGGCTGAATAATATTCCATCATGTATATACATCATTTCTTCTTTATTCATTTATGTATCTATGGACACTTGGGCTGCTTCCGTAATTTGGCTATAGTAAATAAAGCTGCAATAAACATAGGGGTGTATGTATCCCTTTGAATTAGTGATTTTTTTTTAAAGATTTTATTTATTTATTTGACACAGAGAGAGATCACAAGCAGGCAGAGGAGCAGGCAAAGGGGTGGGGGAAGCAGGCTCCCTACTGAGCAGACAGCCTGATACGGGGCTTGATCCCGGGACCCTGAGACCATGATCTGAGCTGAAGGCAGAGGCTTAACCTACTGAGCCACCCAGGTGCCCATATATTAAATTTAAACTATTTAAATTTGTATTTTTTGTAAATATCCAGTAGTATGATTATTGGATCCTAGGGTCATTCTATTTTGATTTTTTTTTGAGAAATCTCCATATTGTCTTCCATAGTTCTGCACCAGTTTGCATTCCTACCAACAGTATATGAGTCCCTTTTTTTCTACATCCTCACCAACATTTCTTTCTTGTGTTTTTTATTTTAGCCATTCTGTCAGGTGTGGGTTTATATCATCTTGTGGTTTTGATTTACATTTCCCTGATGATGAGTGATGTTGAGCATCTTTTCTTGTGTCTGTTGGCCATTTCTATGTTTTCTTCAGAGAAATGTCTGTTCATGGTTTCTGCCCCCCCCCTTTTTTTAAGAGAGAGAGTGTGAGCACCAGTTGGAGGTGGAGGGCAGAGGAAGAGGGAGAGAGAGAATCTGAAGTAGGCTCCACACTCAGCACAGAGCCAGATGTGGGGCTTGATCTAACGATCTTAAGATCATGAGCTGAAATCAAGAGTCAGATGCTTAAGTGATTGAGCCATCCAGGCACCCCTCTTCTGAAGTAGATTATTTAGGGGCACCTGGGTGGCTCAGTCAGTAAAGTGTCTGCTTTTGGCTTAGGTTATGATCCCAGGGTACTGTGATGGAGCCCCTCATTGGCTCCCTGCTCAATGGGGAGCCTGCTTTTCCATCTTCCTCTGCCCCTCCCCATGCTTGTGCACTCCCTCTCTCTGTCTCTTTCAAATAAATAAATAAAATCTTGGAAAAAAAATAAAGTAGATCGTTTGGAATATTTTGGTGTTGAGCTGTATAAGTTTCCTGTATATTTTGGATATTAACCCTTTATTGGATATGTCATTAGCAAATATCTTTTCCCTAGGCTCTCTTTTAGTTTTATTGTTTGTTTCCTTTGCTGTGCAGAAGTTTTTATTTTGATATAGTCCCAATAGTTGCTTTTTTCTTTTGTTTCCCTTGCCTCAGGAGACATATCTAGAAAGATGTTATTGTGGTCAATGTCAGAGAAATTACTGCCTGTGTTCTCTTCTAGGATTTTGATGGTTTCAGGTCTCACATTTAGGTCTTCAATCCATTTTGAGTTTCTTTTTGTGTATGTTGTAAGAGAGTGGTTCCAGTCCAGCTTTACTCTTTTGCATGTGGCTGTCCAGTTTTCCCAATCCCATTAGTTCAAGAGACTGTCTTTTTCCCATTGCATATTCTTGCCTCCTTGTTGAAGATTAATTGACTATATAATTGTGGGTTTATTTCTGGGTTCTCTGTTCTATTCTGTTGATCTCTGTGTCTGTTTTTATGCCAGTACCACACTGTTTTGATGACTACTGCTTTGTACAGATTCAACAAATTTTTAAAATTAGGAAATATGAAAAAATGACAATATTTAAAGGAAGTTATTCTTTGCTTAAGTTTTTCCTTGGTATAGCTTCGTCAGTGGCTAGTGAAGGCTTCTCATATACTGATAGGGACAGTGGGGATTTTGTCATAGGGAAGCAGCTCTCTCTCCCCTCCTTTTTGGTTGAGGCCTGGTCAGGGCCTCTCCCACACACCATGCCAACCCCATGCAAAAGCACAGAAACTTCATTTTAAAAACCAACTTGTCAACTTTTTAATTAGTAAATCAGCCTTCAAGTGTATTTCCTTCATAAATTTTTATTCCTTTCTTAGACTTCAACTAACGACAACTTTGACCTTGTATTATGCTGGCCTCCTTCCTTATTACACTTACTTGTTTTGATGGCAGATGTCTTGGCCTCAGCCAACAGCGCTCAGGACCCTGCCCTACTCTCCAGAAGACTTGTGTTGCCTTGATGTGGGATCGTCCTCATATATGTGGCTGCAGAAGCACTTGTCCCCTTGGGGGTGGGAGAGGTGTACACCATCAAGCATTGAGTGTAAATGTATAAAATAGCATTTTAGGGGCACCTGCGTGGCTCAGTGGGTTGAAGCCTCTGCCTTCAGCTCAGGTCATGATCCCGGGGTTCTGGGATCAAGCCCCACATTGGGCTCTCTGTTCGGCGGGGAGACTGCTTCCCCCTCTCTCTCTGCCTGCCTCTCTGCCTACTTGTGATCTCTGTCAAATAAATAAATAAAATCTTTAAAAAAATATTTAAAAAAATAAAAATAAAATAGCATTTTACTCAAAATGTTACTCAAAATGCTCTTCAAAGTGTGGTCTCTTTGTGATGGGAGCTCAGGTCCAGTCCTTGTCTAGGAACTTATTAGAAATGCAAGTGTCAGGCCAGCTGTGGACCAGCTAAATCAGAACCTGCATTTCCACATCATCTCCAGGCCGTTGGAGTGCACACTGGGCTGGAGAAGCTCTGGTCTCAGGCATGCACATCATCTGCCATCAATTCGAAGGCTGCTGGAAATTTCTAGGCTCAGCTCTGGAATCCAAGATCGCATGCAGATGCAAAAATGAATAGTCTATCCCATCTCCTAAGTTCTGAATACAGCTTTGCTTCCTGCCACTTGTCAAGAAGATGCCATGGGTCACTTGGGAAATGGACTAAGCATAGATAGTGCTGGTCTGGGGAAGCAAATAGCCAGCAAGGGCGTAATCTCTTAACAAAGAGGAGCTCTGGGTGGCTCAGACGGTTGAGCATCTGCCTTCGGCTTGGGTCATTGATCCCAGGGTCCTGGGATAGAAAGAGTCTGCATGGGACTCCCTGCTCACCAGAGAGTCTGTTTCTCCCTCTCTCTTTGCCCCTCCCCCTGCTCATGCTCTCTCTCGCTCTCTAAAAAAGAGGAGGGGGTAAGTAGCTCTAGGGACCTGGGAGGGTACTGCTTTGTGCAGAGTGACGAAGTTGAGATTCATCTCATCTCAGTCCACTCAGCGTTGGGGGCCCCTGACCTGAGCTCCCATCACATTCTGTGCTTCATCTTACCCTCTGGTCTTACGTGTGCTTGTTTGGTTCCCTTCCTGACCTTAGCAAGGAGGTCTTTGAGGCAGAGGCTGTGGCTGGTTCCTCCTGGGGGTCTGGTCCCTGGCACGGGCCCTGGGGAATTGTAGTGTTTCATAATGCGAATGAATGAATGAGTCTGAGAGTTCCACTTCTGCAGGAGGGAAACACACGGGGGATCTGGTTTAACTTTCTGTAATGCTCCTTTAAAATGGGGAACCGGCCTGGGACATTCTTGTCCAAGTACCAGGGTTGGGGAATGCTTCTTGGGCACATTTCTGACTGGAGTTCCACTCTGACTTTTCTTGCCAAATGAAACATCAACAGCACCCAAGGCAAGCTGATGAAAATAGGGAGGAAGGGGGGCGAAGGAAGAACCCATCTCACTGACTCAGTTCTCACCATCAGCTCTTCATCACTTCCAGTAGCTATTGAAGTTTCAATGCAAATACCCCCCCCACTCTCCCCACCCCCACCCCGCACCCAGCCTCCCCCCACACTTCCAGGCCCCACATGAAGGCTTTCCAATTGCTCACACTGGAATTTATTCTGTCTTTAAAGAAAAACCCTTCCTTCTGGGAGGGACTGGGTACATGTGACCTATAAAGGAAATTTGTCCTGAGGATGAGGCAGGCACAAGGAATCAAGGAACTAAATTCAAGGAAGTTGCTGATGTGACTCTTTATTTCCCTCCTTCTGTCACTTCCCTCTTTCCCAAGGCAGCCTGACTTCTACCTGTCCTGACAGGACCTTTGGCTTCTTGGGGAAAATTAGAGAGCTGTAAAGGCTCTCAGCCGCCGCATTCTTTTCTTTGAAAACTTTTGTTCTTGTTTGCTTAGAGATTTGCCGAAAGGGGTGCCTGGGTGGCTCAGTGGGTTAAAGCCTCTGCCTTCAGCTCAGGTCATGATCCCAGGGTTCTCGGATTGAGCCCTGTATCCGGCTCTCTGCTCAGCAGGGAGCCTGCTTCCCCCTCTCTCTCTGCCTGCCTCTCTGCCTACTTGTGATCTCTGCCTGTCAAATAAATAAATAAAATCTTAAAAAAAAAGAAAAAGAAAAAAGGAGAGAAAGAAATTTGCCTAAGACACTGCAGATTACAATGTTTGTGTTCTGCAGTTTTTCTTTTAGGGAACTCCAGGCTCCAGCCACCCAACCAATGGCATGAAGGAAAGAAAGGTTTCAAATGAAAAGAAGAGAAAGAAAGGAGGTAGAAAAACAGGAAGAAGGACCTGAGAGTAAGAAACTGGGCCCAGTGACCTTGAGATTTATGCAGACAATGGAATCCACCCTGAGGGTTGGGGTCCTGATGATCAGAAAAGCTCAGGCTGGGTCCAAATGAGTCAGAGGAGGCCCCTCCCTGCCATGACCAAGGAAGGCGTCACCTCTACACCAAAGTCAGTCACCAAGGAGACAGAGGAACAGTGGGCCACATCCCTTTGTCCCATTTCTCCAAACTTCTCACAGAGCTGGAGTAAGGGTCAGGAGCAACTTGGCAAAAATCCAGTACCATTACAAGGGGAAATAGAGGCACACATGACAGAGAAGTGCTCAGGGCATCATTCCAAATTTGGAAGCCAAGTTTCCAACCTGTGTTCTTTTGGATATGAGGTGAATATTCCCCCCCTTCACCCCTCTTACCTACCTCTTATACTCAGCAGCTGACGGAGCAAAACCTAGTCGACATTCCTGTGTGAGATCACATAGCACCTGTGTTCATGTGCTCAAGGACGCACAAGGAATTTGTGATGTGCCTAGAGCACTCTGAGAGAAGACAAGGCTGGTAGAGAGGCCACCACAGTACTTAGCTCCAGATAACGGAGGCTGCAGGAAGGCTCCAGGGCTGGCTTTGACCGTCAGTCCATTTGACAGTAATACGCTTTATAAATTGAAAGACCCCCTAAGTACTGGCTCCTTTTTGGTCTGAGAGGAAGCTGATCATCACATTCACTTTACTTCCACAGCATTTACGGATCCGGAAAGGGACAAGGTAACGGCCATGTTTAGTTAGTAGTAAGCCAGAGTATAGGGATTGCATTTGTATGCCATTCTGCATTTTATAGAACGCCATGAACTTTCCTTTACCCCTCTTTCTACCTTGGCAAGCAATGTATTTTAGGGATGAAAACATCCATATGGAACACTTAAATTCCACAAGATCTGGACTTCTGGTAGAATTACTCCGTAGAAGTAGCAGACTGATTGAGCTGGGGAAACTTTTCAAGCCTTTCATATCATTCCTACTACTTTGTAACAATAGGTTGATTTAGAAGTGGAATGCAACTAAAAGATGTTAACCAACTCTGGAAACAAGAGTTGGAAGCTCACCACCTGCCCCTTCTACAAGGTGACCCAGACGGGACATTCTCTCTGGACTTGTTTCTTCCCCTGTGAAATACAGGATGTTGTGCAATCGTTTGCCTTTCTCTTGAGCACCATGTGCCTGGCACTATATGCTACAGACGTGCGTTGTCTTGTGCAAACTTAACAGCCCAGTTTATAAATGAAGAAATGAAGGCTCAGAGGGGGGCAGCTGCTAATAAATGTTAGCGCATGCAGTCCCATTCCTGAGCCCAACGCCTCAGGAACTCCCAGCATTATAGTTAAGAACTTTTCCTGTAACAAAAAAATAGGATTTCAGCAGATTTCTGTTGACCAACATGATTCCTGAAGTGGAAGGGTCCTGGCATAGCTTAAAGCAAGATCAAAGCAAATGGCAGTGGAGGCTTCCAGCTGTGGGCCAAGCAGCGAGTGCCACCCCCACCCCAGCCTAAGAATGGTGTTTCCTACCATCTTGCAACAGCCTCCCTTCCCACGCACTGGGCCCAGGGGGCTGCCTGCAATGCCTGGCAGGGAGTCTGGTGTACACAGTTGTGAGAAGCTGCTCTCTGAGAGGGCTTTGTGGCTGCTTGTGGTAAGTGCTCCCACACAGCTCTCCACCTCCCCCACTCTGCGGATCGGATGACTCTCCGCTTGGGAGCCCCTCAGCAGCCCAAAGAGAATGATCAGGAGAGTTCTGTTTGTAAAAATCTGTTTAATAAATACACATCTTAGAAGTACCAAAATAATTACCAACAAAATACACAATGTACACCATTTACAGGAGGGCAACACAAACCTTGACAAGTAGTGGCTTTTAACCTCACACCCCCAAAAGGCTTAACGACACACCTGGTCTTTACACCTAGTCAGTCGTGACACAACCCACACGGGGCTGAGCCACCAAATCTATGGTGATTCAGTCAAAAAGCACAGTAAGATGTCGTCCTTTCGTCACATGTTGCATAACCTCCTCCAGAACCCCACAAAGGTGAGGATTGAATGAGGTTTTCTTTGAATTCCAGTGATCTTTCTTGTTCCCTTCCAAAGTTCACCAAAATAACAAAATGAGGGCTGATCCACCATAGTGAATGTTTCAGGCCAGGGAGCGTGAAGTGTGGTTTTAAGTACCCTCTTTTAATTTTTTTTTCTTTTTTTTTTTTTTTTAGAAAAATAAAACTCTCTTTTTGTACAAATATACAAGTCCATGTCCTTTTACTCTTCTAAGTTCATAACGTCAGGCGCTGGCCTCCAAGCACACAGTCATCATAGGGCAGCTGAGAACAAGAGAAAGAAAAAGGCACGTTAAACCTCCAGAACTTTGCCAAAGGTGCTGGGATAATGGTGAGGGCTGTTCCTCAAAATAAATCAAGTATTCTTGGATGCCATTCTCCAAAACCTGAATATAATTAACTTCAGGGGCTGAGGGAGCGTCTCTTTAATGCTCCTCTCCTTTAAAAAGGGCCAAAAATGAAGACATACTTTGGGGGGTACTACTGTTCACTCACACTAAAGTGTGAGAACTTCATTAAGTTGAGCCTTTTGGATACAGGGTCCTGCTTTGTGCAGAGCGACAAAGCTGCGACTCACCTCGTCCTCCGTGAACTCGGACTCTGTGTCGTAGCTCTCCTCATCCTCGCTCTCTGGCAGCATCTGAAGGTTTTCTAGGGTCAGCTGGCCCAGCTGCTGCTGTATCCGCGTGCTTGGGCGGCCCCAGGTGAGCTGGTATGGGGAATAGCCCTGGTAGGTAACTCTGTTGACATCAGCCCCACACTTCAACAAGAGTGACACGAGATCAGAATTCTGGAGGTCCACGGCGAGATGGAGGGCGGTTCGGCCATTGCAGGGCTCCTGAAACCCAAAGGAATTGGGAGAGGTTTATGGCTGAGTTTGGAATTTCTGCTTGCAACAAAAGCACATGAGGTCTTACTGTGGAGGGCCTTGCAGCCCTGAGGCACTCCATCTGGAGACATGAAGTACTCACCTGAGCATTGACGTCAGCACCCAGAGACACCAGAAGTTCCACAATGCCCAAGTAACCATGGATAGAGGCTAAATGGAGACATGTGTGCCCTAGAAGAATGATGAAAAAAGTATAATCACTTGTTTCAACCCTCAGATTTCAAGCACAGCTTTCCACATTTTCTGGTAGGGGGCAAATACTTCTGATTTTGGAGAACCCAGAATCTGGGCTCTGAATGGACTTTATTAAGGCATCAAACAGGCCTTTTACATGTATTTTCTCATCCTTTCTGGTGTTGAGAGTTTCTACTCTCGCCTGGATTCCTAAAGTTGGCCCACCTACCCCTTCTCCAAGTCATCTGCTTTCTGATGGGCAGGGTAGGGCTGGCAGACGTACCATTGTAGTTAGTGGCCTGGAGGATGGAGGAGAGGTGCTGGGTCCTGCAGGTCTGAGTCAGGACTCCCACACTGGCCAGGCAGCCTTGCTCACAGGCAAGGTGTAGGGGGGTATTTCCTCGAAAGTCTCGGAGCTCAGGATCACAGCCAGCTCCCAGAAGTGCCTCAGCAATTTCTGGTTGGTTGGTGATCACAGCCAAGTGGAGTGGAGTCTACAAACGGAAGAGGGAACAGAAAGAGGGTAAGCCATGGCCCAAACTCAGAGTCTTGTCCTCCCTTGAACCCCAGAGATCTCCTGGTCTTTGACTTTGCTCCTCCCAAACAGGTCTGAGGGGCAATACAAAATCCCAGAGGCTCCAGGTGGGCTTTCATAAAGGCCTCACCAAATCAATGGAATTTTCTTTCCTCTCTAGGACCTTGCATAAAAGGTCTGGGAAGATAATGACCAGTGATTGTTAACTGAGGAAGGGTTGGGAGCAGCTGTGCTAGATCCAGCTTTATTACTGGGTCAGAGGCACGGGGCTGGGCAGGCCGGCGCACCTGCTGCAGGTTGTTCTGGAAGTTGAGAAAGGCCAGGTCGCCCTTCACTTGGCGGATCACTTCCATGGTCAGTGCCTTCTCTTCATGGATGATGGCCAAGTGCAGGAACCTAAGGGGAACAGAGGGAAAAACCCCCAGGGCTGTTGAGTGCATTGCGTGGGGCCGAGGGAGGCGCAGGCTGCGGGGGATTGCGCAAGGCCGGGGTTTCTGGAGGCCGAGGCCGCGGTGTTTTCCGCGAGGTTATTATGAGCTGAGTGTTCCTGGCAGGCGCCCAGGGACTTTCCGGGCGCGCTCCCCCCCCCCCCCCCCTTCTCGGCGGGCGCCGGTCAGACCGCCCCGCCCTCCCGCCGGGCCGGAACGCCCTGTACTTCCCCTCCCGGCCGCGAGGCGCCCGCCAGCGGGGCAGAAACTCCAGCCTACCCTCCCCCCGCCCCCCCCGCCTCTCCCTTATGCAAGAGGGGACTTCGCGTCCTCGCCGCCGCCCCGCCCCCGCCGAGCGCCGAGAAGACCCGGGCCCGGGGTGGGGGTGGGGGGTGGGGAAGGGAGGGGAAGGCATGCGTTCTGCAAGGCAGAGCTGCTGCACCGCAGCCCCGGGATCCGACCCTCATTTCCCATCCCCCGGCCCCTACGCGCATCCCTCCGCTTTGCACGGTCTCCGGGAGATGGGGGGCAGCGGAGCATAAACCCCGGTCTGCGGCCGCGTCGCGCGCCTCGCGCTGCAGGCCCGGCGTCCCCACCCGGCCCCGCGGCACTTACGAGTCTCCGTCCTCGGTGAGCTGCTGCTTCCAGGGCTCGGCGCCGCGCGGCGCCTCCTGCGGCTCGAGGCGGATCTCCTTCAGTTCCTTCACCAACTGCTCGTACTCCTCGTCCTTCATGGAGTCCAGGCCGCTGTCGTGGCGGTCGTCCAGCAGGCGCTCCTTCTTGAGCGCGTCCCGGGGACCCTCCATGGCCCAGTCCTGGTTGTGCTCGGCGGCCTGAAACATGGCGCGGGGGAAGCTGTGGCGCTGCTGCCCAGGTGCGCTCGGCCGCGGGCTGCGCGCTCGCTGCCTCTTCGTGTCACGGAGGGGAGGACCGCCGGCTGCGACTCTTGTGGGCTCGCCAGCGCCGCCGCGGCGCCCTATAAACGCTGGCAGGGGATTTCTCCGGGGCGGGGTTAGGCGCGGGGAATTTCCAAGCCAGTCAGACCAGAAAAGAGAACTGGCCTCGTCCTCTGCTCGGGAGGGAGACGGGGGTGGGGGCGGGGGGAGAAGCCTAAACCTTGAGTCGGGCTCATCAGAGAAACTCCCTGCGATGAGCCACTGGGGTCATGTACAGGGAACTTTTTTGATGAACGCTGAGTGGCTGGAAAGTCCTCCCGACTAAGGTCCCTTACCCCGGTACTTCCCTGCTGCTTGCACTCAGTAATCCCGTCCCTCGGCAAGAAGCCTTCTTTCCCTGGGGTTTCCCACGATCGATTCGATTTGGGGTCGTGGACTGCTGAGATCCCAGTGAACGCAGACCTGTTGTGCAGTTCCTCCGTGGGGTTTGCCGACCCGCCGGTCCTTTCCGATTCTTGATCTTTTCGAAAACTCGAGTGGAAATGATGGCTGGACGTCGGGATTTGCTTCCCCACACTTCTCGCTGCGGGAAAGAACGCACTGGCGGGTTAGAAGGTCGCAGGCTGCCTCTGCCTTCCTGCCAATACCAGGCTCTCTGCAGCGCAGGGACACTTAGCCCCCCCCAGCAACCCCCCCCCCCCCCCCCGGTAGAAGTTGTGAATGTGAATGCTTTGGCATTAAGAGACCAGCGGTTGGAGAACCCTCAATCATTTCCTCGGGATTGACAGTCCTGGTGACTGGAGGAGGGGCAAACACTCTGCCCTGTATTCAGGCAAAATGCTGAACATGACCATAATTTTTTTCAAGTAAAGCGAAGTGTTGATCTTTGTAGTAGAAGTTGTAGCTAGCTACTTTTTGCAATACATTGTTCATTCTCAGAACTCCTCTTGTAATATAGGATGAACAAAAGAATTACCGAGGTCATGGTCCCTGATTTGCACTGTGCTGCTGCAAAGAATGGATCCTCAGCTTACTTCTGGGTGCCCAGCTGGGTGACTTTCCGGAAGCATTTGGAAGAGGCTGAAGAATAGGGTGAGCAGTGCCTTATCCAAGATTGGGCCTTAAGGATGGCTAAGAAAGTAGTTGCTGAGCCTTGCTACAAGAGATTACCAGATTACCCCCTTTGCTAGCTCCTTGCTCTCCTGCCCTAGGGAGGGCAGCAGTTGGACATATCCAGGCTCCCCATCCTCTGGTTTCACCTGCAGAAATAGAACTGATATTCCCACTCTACCCCCTTCTCCTAGCCTGCAAGCCTCTAATTGAATTTGTCTACTTCTAGAACTGGTCCAGGCAAAATAAAGCAATTGGGTCAGAGTTTTTAGGGATGAGCCCCAGGAGCCTCTATCGTTATGCAGAAAGTCCTGGTGATTGTATTGCATTCATCTTTAACTGGCTGTGTACTAACCAGCCGTTTGCTCATCTCTTCTTTTTCCATTCCTCTATCTGAACGTAGGGAACCTGGGTCAGGGGGAGTGAGAAAAAAATAGGGGAAAAAAAGCCCTAAAATCAAGACCTAAACCCTTCAGGGTCATAACGATCACATGTTTATAATGAAAGCTTTCCAAGGACAGACTCCATTGTCTCTGCAGGCACATGATATACAAAAACCCTTATGGAAGCAGGATAGAGCAGTGGCTATACGTAGGAGATCTCCTTTCTGACTCCACCTTAAATTAACAGCATATTAATTGGGGAGATCAGTTAACTTTGCTGTGGTCTACCTGCTCTTATCATAAGATTCAATCAATGTCATTTAAAGGGTTTTTTCCTGCTTAAAAATTGTATTGCTTGTCCACAAACACATAGATAGTTGCTTAAGGGTGACTATGTCTCTTGGAAGTAGTGTAAGTTTTCGGGAGGACTCCCAACACTTTTTGCAATACATTGTTCATTCTCAGAACTCCTCTTGTAATATAGGTATCATTCCTATTTTCCCCAAAAGGAACTGAAATGCAGAGAAATTTACCTTGGCACCCCGTGACAGTTTATCTAATTTCTAACCTAACATATTAATCATGGGGCCAAAGCAGTTGTAGTATTTACGCTTTTGAAAACTCCATGTAGAAATGAGACCAAATGGGATGCCTGGGTGGTTCAGTGGGTTAAGCCTTTGCCTTTGGCTGAGGTCATGATCCCAGGGTCCTGGATCGAGCCCCGCATTGGGCTCTCTGCTCATCAGTGAGCCTGCTCCCCTCTCTCTTGCTGCTTGCCTCTTGTTACTTGTGATCTTGTCTGTCAAATGAATAAATAAAACCTTTTAAAAAAAAATAAAGAAATGAGACCAAATGCATAGTAATGTGAAGAAGATACTAAAGTATTTTCTACTCCAATTGTTAGGTGAAATAGAGGTTGATTGGTGTTCCCCTATTAGGCAATATTCATCTCTGTGTAAAAAAAAAAAAAAAAATGTAAAAGGAAAGTTGAGCTCTCAATGCCCCACTTATATAGCTTAGAAGATGATTTTTAGCTGCAGGTTTAAAAATGATCATTAAGAAAGAAAATCATGCATAAAACAAAAGTCTCGATAGCTTCCTTGCACCTCCTTTCAGTGCTTTACCTTTCTGATGGTCTTCATTTCTGATTGTGTACTGTGCCACCTAGTGGTAAGAGTCCGGCCCAGGCGCTCCCTGATTTGTCCTCATGCTTTTGGAAATTTTGGGAGGTGCTGAGCCTTGATGACATGTTCCTGTCGTGGGGATTCCCAAGAGGGTACCTGATGATTTTCTGCAACCTAGGAGACCGTTTCGAATGTGACCCAACATGTTTTCTCCCCATCATATAAAGCTCTATGTGGTTTAAATCAATAAACATTACATCTTGGCGACTGAGAACATATTTGGAAGTCAGAAAACATGAGCCGATGGGGCGAAAGAAGACAACGAAACTGATGATTGGTTTAGAAAGAACTTTAAGGACTCTTGGACATTTAGAGTTCTCCCGACAACAGAAGGATGTTAAAACCTTAGATAACTCATTTTTAATGTCATTTGGGTTTTTTAAAATGCAAAAGACAAAGTTAACACTGGCGGGCCTGGGTGGCTCAATGAGTTAAAAGCCTCTGCCTTCAGCTCAGGTCATGATCCCAGAGTCCTGGGATGGAGCCCCGCATCAGGCTCTCTGCTCAGCAAGGAGGCAAGGAGCCTGCTTCCTTCTCTCTCTCTCTCTGCCTGCCTCTCTGCCTATTTGTAATCTCTGTCAAATAAATAAAATCTTAAAAAAAAAAGAATACGTTAACATCAAAGGGGTTCTCTATTTGAGTTCAGGACATAGCCATAGGGAATGACACTGGATGGCCAGTGGTGCTCAGTGGGCTTCACTCTGGACAGGAGCACCCCCATGGGGGAAAGAGCACCATCAGAGGCCTGTGTGAACACAGGCCCTTTGTGCACTCCTCCTGGGTGGGAAATGCACGGTATGGACCGAGCCTACTGTGTGAAGTGCCCAGTGGCCTACAGTGTGGAATATGAGCCCATAGATTTGGGTTTTCTTTTCTTTTTTAAAACGATTTTATTTATTGTTTGACAGAGACTCAGTGAGAGAGGGAACACAAGCAGGAGAAGTGGGAGAGGGAGAAGCAGGCTTCCCGCTGAGCCGGGGAGCCTGCTTCTCCCTCTCCTACTTACCCTGCTCCACCTTCGGCTCAGGTCATAATCCCAGGGTCCTGGGATTTTCAAATTGTTTTAGCCCCAGCAAACTGAACTCCTGAAAAAGGCTACCTGTTGCTTAACACCACGAGACCAGAAGAGAAAGGAGCCATGGCCCGGTCCTGAAGGACAAGCAAGTCTGACATACACTGACAGCCCTACTGTGAGAGTCTGCATTCATAGTCTGCTTTCAATCCCAGGGATGGTCTTTGGTCTTTTTTCCTCCTGTGGTAGTTAGCAACTGCCTCTATCCACCCCTCTCAGAACTTGGAGCTCCCAAGCTCTCTCTAGATCTCTCCTGAGGAAAGATCATCAGGACCCTCTTTTGTGGTGACCTGAAAATAACACTGTCAAAGCTTCCGTGTGTTTCTTTTGCTACAAATTCTGCAAATTTGTGGGATCAAAGCTTTAAAGGGTCTCAAACGCAAGTACCTATCTATAGGGGCCAGAAGAATTTCACACCTCAGGGAGGCTGGCCATGGGACTGGATTCGAGGGAAATGGTGGCATCGCTAACTAGCTAGACCTGGGAGAGCACGTCCCACACTCAGCTCAGACAATTTCTGCCAAGCGGCATTTGAAACTCCGTACTGCTACTCTACTACTTAAAAAAAAAAAAAAAAAAAAAAAAATATATATATATATATATATATATATATATATCAGAAAATGAACTTTGATGTGAAAACTTTAAAATTATGGGAACCAAACAAAGTGCATTTCTGCATCTTCTGGCTAAACAGGCTTTGAGTTTACCACCTCTTTTTCAGCTGAGGTTTTTTGTTTTTTGTTTGTTTGTTTGTTTGGTTTTTTTTTTTTTTTTTTTTTTTTGGTGCTTTGGGGGAAGGCCTCAACCTTTGGCCCCCTCCTCCCCAGGTATTACAGGGTCTCTGTTCCTTGGTGGAACTGGAGACTAGGACTGATGTGTCTGTCTAGAAAGTCTGGCTTGCTCCTGGCAGGCAGGATTGAAAGACTGGAATCACAGGCTCTAAGCCCTGAAAAGAGAGTTCTCTCTCCCGCAAAGAACTTTTAAACATTACACTGTAAAATAAGTATAATCGACTGAAGGAAATTCTGATTTTTTTTTTCACAAAGACTATTTAGGTTACTTACTTATTTACATTTGTTTTAAACTCCTTTTAATAAGCACCTTGTTGAGGTGTTCCTGCTCTTCTGGTGTCCCAACCACGTGCCAAGGCTGCCTATTGGGTAACCTTCTCTGACAGGGGGAGGCCCGCACGTGTCACTCTGGCTAGAATTCCTGGCTCTCCCTTTCCACTGTTTGTTGGCGGTCACCAAGCAACGTGTCTATAGGTGTGTAGGGTTGTTTGCCTTGGGGTGGGGGGTGGAGGCTTCAGAGCACGTGGCCTCCTCTGCATTGCCAGGCTATTTGCTGTCTTGTCTAGGGTGTCGATTCATTCTGAGTTTAGTCAGGGTATGAGGACACTCAGTACTAGGGCAAGTGCCACAGAAAAGCCTGGTACTTTGCAGAGTCTGAGGCATGAATAATAGGACGTCCCTGTTCCTGGGCACCAGAATCAGGTGTGGGGCTCATGATTCCTCTCAGTATCAGAGTTAAAATCTACCACCAGAAACTATATGTGCGCTCCACCCCGTGGTCTAAGGTCTTGGGAATGGTTTAGGACAAAAGTAAAGAGAACCATAGTTGTTAAGAAGATGTGCTTCAGATTACAAGTAAAGATTTAATGTCTTTCTCAAACCTCCTTTTAGAGCCTCTCTCCTTTGGAGGAGAGCCCGAGATCATGTGGCTAAGTATTAGAAATTGGGATGAGTCTTAGAAGCTTATCTTTGAGGCTGTTCATGGGGGATACCTATAAAAATTTGGATTCTAAAAGTTATATTTAGGCTGATTCTTAAATACTGAAAGCAAATGAGAGACCGAGTAAGAAGGGTCACAAGCAGAAACTGTGAGCAGGGAGAAGGAGGAAAGTTGGCCTGGAATGTTTTTTTCCTTTATTTCAGATCTCTGCTATCAGAGTCTAGTCCCATGACTGGGACATATTCCCTCTGGATAAGTCATTCAGCTTGGCTCACGAATGCTCATCATTTCCTATATCCTAGGGCTGTTTGTAGGCTAAAGTTTAGGGATAATTTTGCCAAGCACACTAATATTTTCAGAAAGCAAGGTAGATTAATGCATCAAGTCTTTAAGTGTTAATATTTGAAAATTGGGCCAATTTAGAAAAGTTAAAGAGCCCAGGTGGCGGGGAACAGGGATTGCCCTGACACTCACTGATTGAAACCCAGGAGGCAAGGGGACTGTAGCTGGGCTGGGGGCGAGGGTGACACCATGGCTAGAGGTCTTGGTAAATAATCTCTATGAACATGGCAATGGGAAGAGAATGGGGAAGCCTACCTATGACCCAGTCACAGCTTTGGCTCTGCTACCTTGAAGGACTCAGATCCACGCCCAAGTGGGGCCAGAACATCAGGACAGGGAGGTACTGGGAAGGACAAGGATTCACAGGAGAAAGAGGAGGCTACATAAAGGTCAGGCGCGTGGAAGAAGGGGATGTAGGAAGGCAGCCACTGTGGAATTGTCCCTTCATGGAGGGCAGAATCCGGATGCCCAGACGGGCGCTGTGTGGATGGTACTGTCTCCAGCGACATCTTCAGGCCATCCGTGGAATAACTTCTCCGAGGAATCCCATTTTCTTGAGGGGATTTTAGGAAAAGTTGGGTTAAAGACCAAAGACCTTACCGCCCCCTCCCAAACTGGATATTTAAGTGCGACGATAGTGCATCATTTCTCCCGGTTCCAAGAGAAAGCTGCGAGTGTTCCTTCTCCTGAAACACATAGCTGATCAGTTCTGTTCATCCTGCTTTTTCAATAACTACGCCCTTTCCATTTTCACGGTCCCCCTCATTCCTGAAGGCCCTGTGTTGCTGCAGGAGCCTCTCAGTTTGTGTATACATTCACTGAATGCTTGCTGGGGCCGGAAAATTCTATTTAATCTTCACAGCCCTTCTGTTAAATGGATATCATTATTTCTGTTTTAAAGGAATTTGAGGTTCAGAAGGGTTAAGCTGCTCACTCAGAAGGCCACAATCAGTGTGTGAACCTCTCACCCCAGGACGTCCCTCCTACTGATTATGCTTCCCATAATCTACAGTGATGCTTGGCTGTTTCTATTTTATTATTTGATTTGATTTGGTTTGGTTTGTCAGAGAGAGAGAATGGAAGGCAAAGGGAGAAGCCGTCTCCCCGATGAGCAGGGAGTCCTATGCGAGACTTGATCCCAGGACCCTGGGATCATGACCTGAGCCACCCAGGCTTCGAGACTGTATCTATTTTAAACATCTGCAAAGCTAGGGACACAAATTATACATTGTGTTTTCTAGGGTATTAAAATTAGTTTTTAAGTAGAAACGTAGCACTTCCACCTGGTTAAAAACTCAATATGAAAGGGTTACAGGGGCACCTGGGTGGCTCGGTGGGTTGAGCCTCTGCCTTCCGCTCTCAGGGTCCTGGGATCCAACCCTGAATTGGGCTCTCTGCTCAGCAGGGAGCCTGCTTCTCCCTCTCTCTCTGCCTGCCTCTCCTTGTACTTGTGATCTCTCTCCCTGTCAAATAAATAAATAAAATCTTTAAAAAAAAATGAAAGGGTTGCAACTCCATAATTAGACAATCTATCCCCTTTCACTACTGTTTCTAATACACATTTTCATCATGCTATTTCTTCTAGCAGAGCCTCTAGAAACCTACCGCAGCCTGCAGCATGGAGTCTGAATTCCGCAGGTCGCATTTAAAACCCTCCCGAGTCCGACTCTGCCGGGCTTGGCCACTCCTATGCCCCATTTCTCCCCGGCACCAACCCTCTGCTCCAGCTACTCTGGGTTTCCCTGGCCATGTCCTCCACTCCCCCGCTTAGTCCGAGGATCAACTTTTTTTCTGCTTCCTTGCCAGGGCCTGCCCTTTCCAAGGGAGAACTCTGTTCTCTTCCAAACCCTTCTAATTCTTGTCGTCTGTCTTACACATTGGGCTTGTGGTCACATGCTGCCTTGCATGGCTTAATTATTGCTCCTGTCCTCTTTTGACTCCATTTAGACACTGAAGAATGTGGGGTGGAATGGTCCCTGCTGGGCCGGGAGGAGGATGTTCATATCTTTCGTGTCTCCCTTGTTTAGTCCATTGTTTAAGGCATAGGGATCCCCTTTTCTTCAGACCTATCATAACTGTTCTTTGACTCTTCTCTGTCAAGACCTTATTCTTCATCCAATCAAATTTTCTGTCTGGAAATCATCTCAAGAACTCATCTGGTCCAGCCTCCAAATGAGTAGGATGCTATTCCCACTTTATAAAGGAAGGAGGCGGGCCCCTGGGGGGCTCAGTTGGTTAAATGTCTGCCTTCAGCCCTGGTGGGTGATCCCAGGGTCCTGGGATCAAGCCCCACATTGGGTTCCCTGCTTGGTGGGAAGCCTGCTTCTTTCTTTCCCACTCCCCCTGCTTGTGCTCCCTCACTTGCTCTCTGTCAAATAAATACAAATCTTGAAATAAAAATAAAGGAAGGAGGCACTGTGCAATAAAGGCTCTTAGAAGGACGGGAGTCAGGCCAGAGCCACCATAGAACACAGCCTGTCTGAGGATTAGAGCATTTGTGAGAGGAGTGAGGAGATTATAAACAGACCTAGACAGGGCTCCCCCTTCTCTTTTCCCCCGCTTTTGCTGCCTGAGAGTCACTTCTAGTGGGCCCTCGAGTAAGGAGGAAGAGTCCTCCTCCAAATCTTTAGGATGGGAATGGATGAGATTCTGGAGTCTTACTGACTACTGAGTGTAGCTCCCCAGGATAAGAGAGCAAAAAGGAAACTGGAAGTGAGTGAGTGAATGAATGAATGAATGAATGAAGGGGCTGAATGGGAATCAGTCAGGGTGACTGAAAGCATGCCTGCCAGGCAGGAGGATGCATCCTTGGAATTCCCATCACTGGACTGCAAAGCTGAAGGTCCACGGGCGGCGTGGCTGCCCAGGGGGTGTCAGTGGGAAGGGTAGCCCAGCAGCTACCCTTCCAGGGTGATCTCTGATGCCTTTCAGAAGCAGCAGCGTTTCCAACAGCAAATATCATACCTCAAGAATTTGACCTAGCGTAACAAAGTGAACAGCTGCTAACCTAACCAGGACATAGCCTAGCATCCTTTCTCTGACTCCGGTAACTTCTAGAACCATTCATCTCTCAGATACATTTTTCCTTAAAGAGGAAATCCTAGGGAGGAGCTTAGGTTTTCCAGGGAAGACTCCACACTTCAGGCTGGTCACAGAGAATTTCACTCAAATTACATTACATATGAACGGATATGAAATTATTTGATAAAAGTAGCCTGGGGGGAAGGGCTACTAGATATAGAAGATGTCAGGGCACCTTTGCAACTTTCCACAGTCTAAGGCTTTACCTTTTCACTGCAAGTCTTTTTATTGTCACTTTTTTTTTTTTTTTTTTTTTTTTTTAAACATTCTCAGTTTTTCAGGCCAAGCTTGGGTGATTCATACTGGCAAGAGCAAGACTGAAAGTTGACCGCGTGGTATGTGAGGGGGTTGCCCTCTGCAGGGCGTTGCACTGAGGCTAAAAATAGGTGGGGGTTCTCGGGGCAGCCTCTTTCGTGGCCACAGGCACCCCAAAAGGAAAACTCACCAAAGAAATCTGCCCACAAGAGAGGACAAAAGCCCCCACCTCTGTCATCCCTTTTGCCCCACAGAAAAGGCTCCCAGGGGACAGTGAACTTGGTGTCTTCAAAATGTCATAGTTCCTACAGACAGGCTCTTATTCCTCACTCCTGGACCTCAGATGAGAGACTTTCCCTCTGGGTAAGTTCACTTTCTTAGTTCCTGCTCCAGGAGCAAACACAGATGTGTCTCTAACTGCCTGGAGCTATGTTTAGTCAAGGATTGGTTTAGATAATGTGAAACACTGACGTACATGGCTAAAATGAGGAAAGAAACCTCCAAAGAAAAGAAAGTATTGGGGCACCTGGGTGGCTCCATCGGTTAGGCGTCTTCAGCTCAGGTCATGATCCCAGGGTTCAGGGATCGAGCCCCACATCAGGCTCCCTGCTCTGTGGGGATGCTGCTTCTCCCTCTGCCCCTCCCCCACACCTGTGTGAGTGCACGCGCCCGCTCTCTCTCTCGTTTACTCATGCTCTCTCACCTAAACCTTAAAAAAAAAAATAATAATATTCCTTGGGGCATCTGGGTGGCTCAGTGGGTTAAGCCTCTGCCTTCGGCTCAGGTCATAGTCTCAGGGTCCTGGGATCAAGCCTCGCATCGGGCTCTCTGCTCAGCAGGGAGCCTGCTTCCTCCTCTCTCTGCCTGCCTCTCTGTCTACTTGTGATCTCTGCCTGTCAAAAAAAAAAAAAAAATCTTGGGGCGCCTGGGTGGCTCAGTGGGTTAAAGCCTCTGCCTTCAGCTCAGGTCATGATCCCAGGGTCCTGGGATCGAGTCCCACATCGAGCTCTCTGCTCAGCAGGGATCCTGCTTCCCTTCCTCTCTCTCCGCCTGCCTCTCTGCCTACTTGTGGTCTCTCTCTCTGTCAAATAAATTTTAAAAATCTTTAAAAAATTCTTTAAAAAATTATATTCCATTGTATGTATGAACCACATCTTTATCCATTCATCAAAAACTAATGATGATCAAAAACTAATATGTTGGCTAATTGAAGATAGTAAATTTTTTTTTAAATGAGCAAAACAAAACAAAAAACCCAACCTATATATATGAACATGAATGTGTCTAGCATTTCTTTTATACCTATTATGTGCCAGGCACTGTACTGGAAACTGGAGGTACAAAGGAAATAAAATAGGGCTCCTGTTCTCAAGGAGCTTATAGGCTGGTGGAGAAATAGAGAAATGAGTGGTTCTAGTGAAGAGTAAGAAGGGCTATGCTTGTGGTAAGAGCAGTGCGCTCAGAGCGTGAAACAGGGGAAGCCTCACAGGGGAGGGTTTGTCAAGGATGGCTTTTGAGGGTCAAGTAGGAGCCGGGTACAAGGGCATGCGAGAGAAGGTTGAGTCTGTGGCAAAGCATGGAGGTGTGGAACACCTTGGTGTTGTGTGTGAAGCGTGGTGTGTGGTAGAGGAAGATGAGAGAGTTAGAGAGAAAGGAGATGGTGCATGGCCATTTGACTGAGCAGAGAAGCTGGAACAACACTCTGGAAGCCACGGAGGGAATTTATATGGTGGCTATCAGCAGCATGTGTTTCAGAAGACCGTGTGGCAGACAGGCTGAAGTGGGTGAGCTCTGAAGCCTGCGACCAGTTAAAGGCAGTGGCAGGAAAATGAAAGAGGGAGTTGGCTAAAGAGAGATCCAAGAATAAGGATCTGCTGGTCATGCTGACTGGCTTGATATGAGGGAAAGAGAAAGGAAGCATCTAGCATCTCTCAGGTTCTGACTTGGGTTGCCTAGTGGAGAGACGGGGGAGGAGTGGGATGGGGGAAAGAGGAAGAGTTCTGTCTTGGGCCTGTTGATTTGAGGGCCTGCTGGATAAAGAACAGGTGATTTAATGTGGAAGGTTCTAAGAGAATGAGATCTCTAAAAGTCATCAGCTTATTTGAGAAATGAATTATGGAAGTAGATGATAAGGGATGAACCAGAGGCACCCAACTAAATAGATCAGGACTTGAATCCAGAACTCTAGATATTTCACCCACGGCAATTTCCTCTTTTTTTTTTTTTTAAAGATTTTATTTATTTATTTATTTTTATTATTTACTTGATAGAGAGAAATCACAAGTAGATGGAGAGGCAGGCAGAGAGAGAGAAAGAGGGAAGCAGGCTCCCTGCCGAGCAGAGAGCCCGATGCGGGACTCGATCCCAGGACCCTGAGATCATGACCTGAGCCGAAGGCAGCGGCTTAACCCACTGAGCCACCCAGGCACCCCGGCAATTTCCTCTTGATCAGCAGTGGCTTCTCAAATGTCAGCTTGAGTTAGAGTCACCTGGGGGGCTTTTAAAACATGAATTGTGTCATAAAATAAGGATTTTATGTACGTATGTATATATGTTTGAAGTGTTAATTTAAATTCTAGTTAGTTAACAAATAGTGTAATATTAGTTTCAGGAGTAGAGTCTAGTGATTCATCACTTACATACACCACCAGTGCTCAGCCCAGCCCTCCTTAGTGCCCGTCACCCACCTCGCCCACCCCTCACCTCCCTCCAGCAACCCCCAGTTTGTTCTCTGTAGTTAAGAGTCTGTTTTATGATTTGTGCCCCCCGCCCCCAAGATTTTAATCCAGGGGGTCTGGGGTGGGGCTTGAGAATGTACTTCTTACAAGTTCCAGGTTCTCCATTGCTTCTGGCCTGAGACCACTTGGAGAACCACTTTGAGAACTGTGCTATATATACTTCCCTACATACTTCCTTACCTCTAACACTGGCAAGCACTTGAGGAGGAGCGCCTGGGTGGCTCAGTCAGTTAAGCATCTGCCTTAGGCT
The DNA here is from genome assembly GCF_022355385.1 of Mustela nigripes. Classification (NCBI taxonomy): domain Eukaryota; kingdom Metazoa; phylum Chordata; class Mammalia; order Carnivora; family Mustelidae; genus Mustela; species Mustela nigripes. Next base: position 83,792,714 of record NC_081569.1, read on the forward strand.
CAGGTCATGGTCCCAGGGTCCTGGGATCAAGGCCTGAAATGGGCCTTCTCCCCCCCCCCCCCCCCCCCCCCCGCTGGTGCACGCGCTCTCTCTCTCTCTCAAACAAGTAAATGAAGACTTAAAAAAAAAAAAAACCCCAAACCCAAAAACCAAACCAAACAAAAAAACAAGTGCTTGAGGAGTGTAGAAAGCAGTTAAGTGGGGCGCCTGGGTGGCTCAGTGGTTTGGGCTGCTGCCTTCGGCTTGGGTCATGATCTCAGGGTCCTGGGATCGAGCCCCGCATCGGGCTCCCTGCTCCGCGGGAAGCCTGCTTCCCTCTCTTTCTCTCTGCCTGCCTCTCTGCCTACTTGTGATCTCTGTCTGTCAAATAAATAAATAAAATATTAAAAAAAAAAAAAAAAAGAAAGCAGTTAAGTCTCCTGGGTTGCTTAATCATTCTATAAATAACCCTCCTTATAGTACTGATTTGCTTAGAAAGAATATTTTCTTTTTGCAAATCAGTGTCTTTGTGGAAAGTATGAATACAGAATGGAACTTTATGCAAAGCTTTGCTTTGAGCACTCACGCTGTTCTGGACACTCTTGTAGCCATTGGAGATATAGTCAGAACTCTGCCCTCAGGGAGAGTCCCTTGTGTAGGAGACACAAATATACTAAATAAATGAGTGAAACATATAATATGTTAGAGTGATGAAGAGAAAAATAAATCAGGGAAAAAGGATAGAAACGTCAGGGCAAGAGGACATGTTGAAATCTGGGGGTGCATGCTGGCTCAGTCTGAAGAGCATGAGACTCTTGATCTTGGGGTTGTGGGTTCAAGCCCCATGTTGGGTGTAGAGAGTACTAAGAAAAAGAAACCTAAAAAAAAGAGGACTTGTTAAAATTTTATGGAGGGCGGCTGGGAAAAGGAAAGGGCAACACTGATCGAAAGCTCTGAAGGAAGGGAAAAGTGAGTCGTGTGGGTATCGAGGGAAAGAATTGTGTGCATAGTATTCAGTGAGTGCAGAGGCCCTGAGGTGGGAACACCCTTTGAGGAGCAACAGGGACTCAGTGTGAGTGACGTAAAGTGAGTCAGGGGAAGAGTAATAGGAAATGAAGTCAGAGAAAATAGAGTGCCAGATCAATGGTGGGATCTTAGGTATTGATTTTTAAACATTTACGAAATTCTTCCATAAGATATCACTCTGGGGTGCCTGGGTGGCTCAGTGGGTTAAAGCCTCTGCCTTCGGCTCAGGTCATGATCTCAGGGTCCTGGGATCAAGTCCCGCATCTTGGGCTCTCTTCTGTCTCTCTGCCTGACTCTCTGCCTACTTGTGATCTCTCTCTCTGTCAAATAAATAAATAAAATCTTAAAAAAAAAAAAAAGATATCACTCTGTTGGGGCACCTGGGTGGCTCAGTAGTTAAGTGTCTGCCTTCAGCTCAGGTCATGATCCCAGGGTCCTGGGATCAAGCCCCACATTGGGCTCCCTGCTCAGCAGGAAGCTTGCTTCTCCCACTCCCCCTGCCCCACGTTGTGTTCTCTCTTGCGCTGTGTCTCTGTCAAATAATAAATAACATCTTAAAAAAAAAAAAAAGACCTCACTGTGTTTCTCTTGTACTAAAAGGTACTATTTACTTTTGAGGGAACACTAGGTCCCAGACTTGACCTATGGCTCCTCCAGTACTGAGATCTCATTAGTGGCTAATGAATTTTGTTCAGCTGCTTGTTTTACCAAAACAATTGAATTACGTCTGCAAAGACCGGTACAGAAGGAAATCGGTTTCTCTGGTTACCTTTTATGAGTATCTGTGCTCTACGCTGTTCTCTCCCTCCCTAACCCATCCTCCACTCCCTATCTCTTCACTGAATTCCAAGAGAATTGCCCTGGCAATGTCTTCTGCATTTTTTCTGGATTACATGTTACATTGTGTGCACTTCTGGGAAAAATGGACCCCACCCCTGTGAGTCCTGGGCGGTGGCTCAGACCTTCAGTGTGTCAACCTCCACTCTTTTTATGGTCAAGCCTTTTGGGGCTGGCCCTCCCCACAACCACCTGTACTGGGGGAGAAAATGATTCTTTAACACATTAAAGGGCAGGCTAGTATGTTCGTCTTTCTGGCAGATGACTGGACTTACAGTCAAAAAAAAGAAACATTCAAAATAACTGTTGCCGGGCGCCTGGGTGGCTCAGTGGGTTAAGCCGCTGCCTTCAGCTCAGGTCATGATCTCAGGGTCCTGGGATCGAGTCCCGCATCGGGCTCTCTGCTCAGCAGGGAGCCTGCTTCCGTCTCTCTCTCTCTGCCTGCCTCTCCGACTACTTGTGATTTCTCTCTGTCAAATAAATAAATAAAATCTTTAAAAAAAAAAAATAACTGTTGCCACAGTAAAAGGCAAACTACTAGGCTGGCTGGATCATTGTAAGAAAGCTTTGCGGTTTTTTTTTTGTTGTTGTTGTTGTTTTGTTTTGTTTTTGTTTTTGGTTTTGGTTTTAAATGTTCTCTCAAAAACAATACGACCTGGGATAGAATCGGATCTGAGGCACAGCGGTGTGCCTGCCTATTGTCTGCGGAGCCTGGATCTGGGTCCTGACAAATCCATGGGACTGGAGAGGTGCGGGGCTGGCCTTGAAGAGGTATAGATCCTGGGCTTCTGAGAATGGATGGGGTGTCTATAAGGATTCATGTTTTCCCATCAGTACATGGGAAAGATTTTCCAGCCGAACAAAAGCGAAGTCAACGCCTCCCTCTCAAGTTGACCGCATCTGTTTTCTAGAACAGAAAATGGTTTTGAAGCCATATTTATGTATTACCAAGTTATCTGTGGGTAAAAAAATTATAAAGGATTGGATTTTTAAAACTCATGAGTTTTCATCAATGCCTTTTCTCTTTCCAGATTTGAATTGGCTCTTAGTGGCCCACACAGTGTAGAGGGGTGACTTTCTCGAGGTGAGGTTCCCCACCTCTCTGGAGCAGGCTCCACATGTAGGCCACTCCAAGACTCCAGGCAACTGGGCCTGCTCTTAGGGTCTAAGGGCTCTTTGGGGCTGGGACAATTATTTTGTTGATCCCTAGAATCTTCGATGGTAGGGGCTGAAGGGCCCTTTAAAGTCATTTAGCCAACAACTCCATTTAAGCTTAAAGCATGCCTCCCTATCTCCACCAAGTGGTCAAGCAACTTTGGTAAAACACCTCTAGTGTTTGCAATGAGATACCACCTCACACCAGTCAGAATGGCTAAAATTAACAAGTCAGGAAATGACAGATGCTGGCGAGGATGTGGAGAAAGGGGAACCCTCCTACACTGTTGGTGGGAATGTAAGCTGGTACAGCCACTCTGGAAAACAGCTTGGAGTTTTCTCAAAAAGTTGAGCTAGCCTATGACCTAGCAATTGCACTACTGGGTATTTACCCTAAAGATACAAATGTAGTGATCCGAAGGAGCACGTGTACCCGAATGTTTATAGCAGCAATATCCATAATAGCCAAACTATAGAAAGAACCTAGATGTCCATCAACAGATGAATGGATAAAGAAGATGTGGTACACACACACACACACACACACACACACACACACTGGAATACTATGCAACCATCAAAAGAAATGAAATCTTGCCATTTGTGATGATGTGGATGGAACTAGAGGGTACCATGCTTAGTGAAATAAGTCAATCGGAGAAAGACAACTATCATATGGTCTCCCTGATATGAGGAAGTAGAGATGCAACGTGGGGGGTTCAGGGGGTAGGAAAAGAATAAATGAAACAAGATGGGATTGGGAGGGAGACAAACCATAAGAGACTCTTAATCTTGCAGAACATACTGAGGGTTGCTGGGGGGAGGAGGGGTTGGAAGAGGATGGTGGGGTTATGGACATTGGGGGTGTGTGTGCTGTGGTGAGTGCTGTGAAGTGTGTAAACCTGGCGATTCACAGACTTGTACTTCTGGGACTAAAAATACATTATATGTTTATAAAAAAACAATAAATGAAAAAAAAAACACCTCTAGGGTTTGTACTTAGGAACAGTATTAGGTGGGAAGTGAGACCCCAATTTCATTTATGCAGGAAGGCCTTTGTGTAGGAGATAAGTTTTGATGTGGTTAATCTGTTCAGTTCAAATGTGATCCAGTTCAATTAAAAGAGAGGAAAAGGAAACTTGACTAATGCCTCTTTTCTTTGGCCAAGTGAAACAATATTGTGGATGGAGAATCAAGAATATCCTTTTGGAAAATAACTAAATGGCAAGCCCCCTACACTCGTATTTCCCTCCTAACGAAAAAACAAGAAAGCCCACACCCTAGAAAGCCATAGTTTCTTGTCTCCACCAACAAAAACAAATTTTATGGCCCAGTCTTTACATGAATCACTCTGTGAAAATGATAGCAAATGTAATAACCCCAGACAGCTGCAATTATCTAAATGTTTCTCTATTAGCCACTTGAATGGCTAAAGCTTGATAATCAAATCAGAGGGAATGCTAATTGAAATGTAATAGAGCTTACATCCATGTGATTAGGTATCAAAATTTGATTCCAATATTGTTAAATTACAAACAAGGCCCATCAAGTCACACTAAAAAGAAATATTATAACCTCAATGGCAAAAGGAGATGGATTCTTTCAATAAACAAGAGTATTGAACTGGAGCTTGTTTGTGCTGCGTCGCCGCCACCTACTGGCACTTGGTGGAACTGCAGAGACCATCTTTCCTTGGAATTGGGGCACAGCCATTTCTATTTTTCCAACCCAAGAACTTTCTCGACAATGGACAATACTAATAATGATCATTTCTGGAAGAAGAGGCCAAGAAGATTCCAGCGGGGAGGGTGTACGTTGGCAAGAACTAGAGGTGAAGTTGAATGGACTCGGTAGGACCGGGTAATGGACTGGCGCTGAAATACCCGCTGGAGAAATGAGCCTTTGCAATCCCTGCGTCCCAGGTGATCTCTTTCCTCCCCTCCTTCCGCTAATGGAAACTGTACAACACTTATTGAATATCTACTATGATAGGAACACAGTCTCAAAATCCTGCCGAGGAACAGAAGTATAAAATGTGGTCCCTCCCTCAGGGAGTTGATGAGCAGTTCGGTGGAGAGATCGGAGAAAACCCACGCTACCTTATACCGGCACTTAGGGACTGACTTTCGGCATAGCATAGTCTGGAGGCTTTGCATGTGTGCCAATGCTTTTATTCAACACTGCTGCTTAAGACAGTTTGCCGAGATAAAGTAAACTTTGCCGAGGGAAGCTTGATCTTTAAATTTCATGCCTGTGGCATGTGGGAGGTAGTAAAGGGAGGGCAAATCAAACCAGTTGCTTAATGTACTAACTATATAGAATCGTAAATACATGAAGACAAAATTGTATGTATGTACATGCATACATGGATTTGGCCTGAATTAGCCCTGATTTTTTTTTCCCCCAATTTGGTGGGGTGGGGGGGTGGTAAAATACACAAAATGTAAGAATTGTCATCCTATTCTTGCTTAAGTGTATAGTCCAGTGGTATTGTGTTTATATTGTTAAGGACCCATCATCACCATCCATCTCCAGAACCCTTTTCATCTTGCAAAACTGAAATTCTATCCTCTTCCCCTCGACCCCTGACAACCACCATTCTGCTCTCCGTCCCTCTGATTTTGACTACTCTGGGTACCTCATATAAATGGAGTCATACAGTATTATTAGCCTTTCTGCGGCTGGCTTATTTCACTCAACATAATGTTCTTAAGATTCATTCATGTGTAGCATATGTCAGAATTTCCTCCTTTTTTAAGGAATATCCCCCCACGCCAGATTCTTGTGCAAGTTGGTTTTGTGAGTCACCCAATTCTTTGATGGGTAATGATTCTTCAGGAAGCCATACAAGAGGGGATTTTTGTCAGTGGCCAGTTTGGGCATTTCTAGTTGTGACTGATTGACGCTTCCCAAGTAAAATGCATACTCTGTTGAGTTGGGCCTTGTGGTGTGGTTTCTTGATATCCTTAAGGAAGATTTGGTCATTGGTCACGCACCTCAGCATGTTCTCAGTCCTCATGAGATTGGTGAAGAAACTGTTTCATGAAGTTCTTCAAAGCCACAGCATCAAAGCCAAAGCAGGAAGATATGGATAGGTAGATGGAGCAGGTGTAGAGTCCCGGGTTGGTCGGGGAGTCGATAGTGGGTATTTTCAGCCCACCAGTGAGGAGATGCAGAAGTCACAGGGTGGAGGGGGGCGGGGTGCAGCTGAGGGGAAGCAGCCACAGCTGCCCCGTGCAGGAGGGGCTGATGGCCTTCCCTGAGGAGCTGCTGAAGGCTGGCTCCCAGCAGCCAGTGGGGGTAGAGGGTTAGCACTTCTTGCCTGCCTTCACTGCAGAAGCAGAAAACTATGGCAACTCTCAGGGAAAACTGGGGAAAGTGTCCTTTGAGGCACAAAAGTTTTACATTTTCTTGAAGTCCAACTTGTCTTTTTCTGTTTTTTGTTGCCTGGGTCTTTGGTGTAGTATCCAGAAATTGCTGACAAATCTAATGTCGTGAAGCTTTTGCTTTGTAGTTTTCTTCTGAAAGTTTTATGTTTTAGGCTTTAGGTTTAGGTTGGTGATCCATTTTGAGTGAATTTTTGTATATGATGTTAGGTAAGAGCCCAATATCTTTTTTTTTTTTTTTTTTTTGCATTTGGATGCCCAGTGTTCCCATCACCATTTCTTGAAAAGACCTTCTCTTCCCTCTTGAATGGGCATGGCCTTGGCACCCTTGTCAAAAATCCATTGACCGTACAGGAGAGGGTTTATTTCTCAGCTCTATTCAATTCCATTTGTCTCTATATCTATCTTTGTGCCTGTATCACACCGTTTTGATTACTGTAGTTTTAAAGATTTTATTTATTTATTTGACAGATAAACAGCGAGAGAAGGAACACAAGCAGGGGGAGTGGGAGAAGGAGAAGCAGGCTTCCCATCAAGCAGGGAGCCCAATGTGGGGCTTGATCCCAGGACTCTGGGATCATGACCTGACCCGAAGGCAAATGCTTAATCACTGAGACACCCAGGCACCCCTGATTACTGTAGTTTTGTAGTAAGTCCTGAAATCAGGATGTAGGAGACTTCTTACTTTGTTCTTTTCAAGATTGTTTTAGGTATTGGGTCCCTTGAGATTGCATATGCATTCCATATGAATCTATTTCTGCAAAAAATGTCATTGGAATTTTGATAGGGATTGCATTGAATCTGTAGATCATTTTGGGTAGTGTGGACATTTTTAACAATAGTGAGTCTTCTAACTCATGAACATGGGATAAGTCTCAATTTATTTATACCTTTAATATCTTTCAACAATATTTTTTAGTTTTCACTGTATAAGTCTTCTACCTCCGCAGGTGAGTTATTTCCCAAGTATTATACTCTTTTTGATGCTATTGTAAGTAGAACTGTTTTTTAAAATTTCCTTTTTCATTTGTTCAATATTAGCATGTAGAAATTCAACTAATTTTTGTGTGTTGACTTTGTATCCTGCTATTTTGCTAAAATCATTTATTCTAACAATTTTTGTGTGTGTGAAAATCTTTAAGGTTTTCTACATATAAGATCACATTATCTGTGAATAGAGATAATTTTCTTTCTTTCTTTCTGACTTTGATGTTCTTTCTTTCTTTCTTTCTTTCTTTCTTTCTTTCTTTCTTTCTTTCTTTCT
>NC_081569.1:83800370-83884954 GCF_022355385.1 Mustela nigripes
CCTAGTTGCTCTGGCTAGGACTTCTAGTACCGTGTTGCATCAAACTGGTGAACTCAGGCATCATTCCCTTGTTCCTATCTTAGAGAAAAAGATCTTAGTCTTTTACCTTTGAGTATGAGGTCCTCTGTGGGTTTTTCATATCTGGCTTTTATTATACTGCAGTAGTTTCTGTCTATTCCTAGTTTGTTGTGTGTGTGTTTAATCATGAAAGAGTGTTGAATTTTTATCAGATGTTTTTGTTGCATCAATTGAGATGATCCCGAAGGGTTTTTTCCTTCATTCTGTTAATATGGTGTATCACTTTGATCTTTTTTTTTTTTTTTTTTTTTTTGTATCTTGAACCCTCCTTGCATTTCAGGGTTAAATCCCACTTGGCAGTGGTATATAATCTTTTCACTATGCTGTCGAATTTGGTTTGCTAGCATTTCTTGAGAATGTTTGCATCAGTGTTCATAAGGGATAATAGTCTGTGGTTTTTCTTTTTTTGTTGTGTCATTGGCTTGCTTTGTATCACAGGAATGCTGATCTCCTAAAATGAGATTGGAAGTGTTTTTTCCTCTTCAGTTTTTTGAAGTTTGAGAAGGGCTGGTATTAGTTCTTTAAATGTTTGGTAGAAATTACCATGAGCCTTCAGGCCCAGGGCTTTTATTTGGGGAGAGGTTTTTGGTTACTGATTCAAACTCCTAACTTGTTATAGGTCTATTCAGATTTTCTATTGCTTATTTAGACTCTGCAGGTTTTGTGTTTTCTAGGAATTTATTCCCTTCATCTAGATTATCCAATTTGTTGGGATACAGTTATCCATAGTATTCTCTTATAATCCTTCCTATACCTGTATGTTCAGTAGTAATGTCCCCACATTTACTTATTTTTATTTTATTTATTTAGTGATTTGTGTTTTCTTTTTTCTCCTAGTCAATCTAGCTAAAAGTTTGTCAATTTTGTTGATATTTTCAAAAAACCAACTTTTAGTTTTAATGATTTGCTTCATTGTTTTTCTATGCTTTATTACATTTATTTCTGGTCTATATTATTTTCTTCCTCTGCCAGCTTTGAGATTATTGTTTCTTCTTTTTTTAGTTTCTTAAATTGTAAAGTTAGGTTATTGATTTGAGATCTTTCTTGTTTTTTAAAGTAAACGTTTATAGGGATGCCTGCGTGGGTCAGAGGGTTAAGCGGCTGCCTTTGGCTCAGGTCATGATCCCAGGTCCTGGGATCGAGTCCTGCATCAGGCTCCTTGCAGGGCAGGAAGCCTGCTTCTCCTTCTGGCTGCTGCTCCCCCTGCTTGAGTACTCATACTCTCTCTCTCTGACAAATAAATAAATAAATAAATAAAATCTTTAAAAAAAAAGCTTCTCGAGTTTTTTAAAAAAATAATAAAATAAACAATAGCTATAAATATCTCCCTTAGCACTGCTTTCACTGTGTCCCCTAGTTTTGGTATGTTGTGCTTTCATTTTCATTAGTTTTTAGGTATTAGAAAATTCAAACTTAGGGACGCCTGGGTAGCTCAGTGGGTTAAAGCCTCTGCTTTCGGCTCAGGTCATGATCCCAGGGTCCTGGGATCGAGCCCGCATTGGGCTCCCTGCTCAGCAGAGGAGCCTGCTTTCCTTCCTCTCTCTCTGCCTGCCTCTCTGCCTACTTGGGATCTCTGTCAAATAAATTTAAAAAAAAATTAAAAAACAAATTCAAACTTAGAAAATGTCCCATGTAATTTCATTTTTGATTCATTGTTTTTTTAAAAAACCCTTTCACAATGCATACACATATCAAATCATCATTTTGTATAGTTTATTTTTAAAATTTTAATTCCAGTATAGTTAACATGCAGTGTTCCGTTAGTTTCACGTGTACAATGTAGTGATTCAACAGTTCCATATATTACTCAGTGTTCATCAAGATAAGTGCACTCCTAATCCCCTTCACCTGTTTCACCCATCCTCCTTCCCCCACCTCTCCTCTGGTAATCATCCAATTATTCTCTGTATTCAAAAGTCTTTTTTTAGTTTCTCTCTCTTTTTTTCCCCTTTGATCATTTGTTTTGTTTCTTAAATTTCACATATGAGTGAAATTATACAGTATTTGTCTTTCCCTGACTGGCTTATTTTGCTTAGCATTATGCTCTCTAGCTCCATCCATGTTGTTGCAAATGTCAAGATTTCATTCTTTTTTTGTGGCTGAATAATATCCCTCTGTGTGTGTGTGTGTGTGTGTGTGTGTGTGTGTGTGTGTGTGTACAAACCACATCATCTTAATCCATTCATCTACTGGTGCATACTTGGGCTGCTTCCACAATTTGGCTATTGTAAATGAAGCTGCAATAAACATGGGGGTGCCTGTATCCCTTTCAATTAGTGTTTTCATATTTGGGGGGTAAATACCCAGTAGTGTCAGTACTGGATGGTAGTATAGTTCTATCTAAACTTTTTGAGGACCTTCATACTGTCTTTCACAGAGGCTGCACCAGTTTGCTTTTTCACCAACAGTGCATGAGGGTTCCTTTTTCTCCACATCCTTGCCAACACTTGTTCTTATGGTTTTGATTTTAGCCATTCTGATAGGTGTGAGGCTAGATCTCATTGTAGTTTTGATTTGCATTTCCCTGATGATCAGTGATGTTAAGCCTCTTTTCACGTGTCTGTGGCATCTGTGTGTTTTCTTTGGAGAAATGTCTATTCATGTCTTCTGCCCATTTTTAAAGTGGATTATTTGGTCTGGTCTCTTGGTGTTTAAGTTGTATCAGTTCTTTATATTTTGGATACTAACCCTTTAGCAGATATGTCATTTGCTAATGTCTCCTCCCATTCCATAGCTTGTCTTGTAGTTTTGTTGATGGTTTTCTTCACTGTGTAGGAGCTTTTTATTTCAGTGTAGTCCCAATAGTTGCTTTTTGGTTTTGTTTCCCTTGCCTCGGGAGACATATCTAGAAAGATGTTGCTATGGCTGATATCAGAGAAATTACTGTCTATGCTATCTTCTAGGATTTTGATGGCTTCCTGTCCTACAGTTAGGTCCTTAATCCATTTTGAGTTTTTGTGTATAGTGTAAGAAAGTGGTCCAGTTTCATTCTTTTGCATGTAACTGCCAGTTTTCCCAACACCGTTTGTTGAAGAGTCTGTCTTGTTCCCATTGCATATTCTTGCCTCCTTTGTCCAAGATTAATTGACCATTTAATTGTGGGTTTATTTCTGGGCTTTCTGTTCTACTCTGTTGGTCTATGTGTCTGTTTTTGTGCAGGTATTTTGATTATTAGCTTTGTAATATAACTTAAACTCTGGAATTGTAATATCTCCAGTTTTGTTTTTCTTAATATTGCTTTGGCCTTTCAGGGTCTTATGTGGTTCCATACAAATTTTAGGATTATTTATTCTTGTTCTGTGAAAAATGCTATTGGTATTTTGATAGGGGTTGCATTAAATCTGTAGATGGCTTTAAGTAGCATGGACATTTTAACAATATTTTTTCTTTACATTGTATACTTTAAATATTTTACCATTTAACTATACCTCAATAAAAATAATAATAAAATAAAATCAGTAAAACAACGTGGTTCAAAAACATTAACAAAAAAAGCCTCACATCAAGGACAAATTTTTTAAAAAATTGTCTTACTAGGTAAGTGAGCTTTATCACATGGACTCATGATCATTACTGGGTCTACAATCAGCCTCTGTGTGGTGGTCTTCTACTCTATAATTTGAACAGCAACAGAAATAATCCTTAACCAAAAATATCTCCTTTGGTACCTACACTTGGCTGCGATCTCCATTCCTATGCAAATTAACACCCAACTATAAGGTTCTTGGTAACTGGACACTGGTATCAGTTGTTCCTCTCAACAGTGGTTCTCAAACTTGAGCATTGGGAAGGCTGGTTCAAAATGAAGATTCGGAAGGTCTCCCATGTGGTTCAAGAATCCCAGATTTAAATAGCTACCCCAGTTGTTTATAATAGTAATCATCCAGGACTTCTCTCTAAAAAATACTGTTAAAGAAGATGAAAGGTCAGCCATTTCTTTACCTGGAAATGATCTCAGAGCTCTCCCACCTCCAGAAGCAAATGGACTTTCTAGTTCTAGTCTAAGTCCAAGTTACAGGGAAGTCTCAGAAAAGGCATCAGAGTGATGATACCTGCCAGGAAGTTGTCTTGAAAGTGCCAGACCAAGGAAGGCTACATGTGGAATCTCAGACAACACTGTCCAGGAGAATTTTCTACAGTGATGGAAATGTTTTCTTATGCTCACTCTCTAATACAGTAGTCACTAGTCATGTGACCTTTAAGCCCTCAAAATGTGACTAATCTAACTGAATAACTGAATTGTACACTTTAGTTAATTTTAATTAATTTTAATTTGAATGTGTATAGTTACACGTGACAGTGGCTATCATATAGATAGCACAGGGCTGGAGCTTGTCTAAGACTAGCTCTGATGTTTTAAAATTTGTAATTTTCTATACTGTAAGAGATATCCCTAAATCAACCAAACTGTTAATTAAGCACAAGGCAGGACTATAAACGTATGAATGAAGAAGTTTAGAATTGATGGGAAAGGAAAAAATCATCTGAATTTAAAAAAAAAATGGCACTCTGTGATTGTGGCTTATAGAACAGGCGGAACAATGCCCTCTCCTCCCCCAGGATGTCCATGTCCTTATCCCCCAATACTGTGATAATGTGAGGTTACCTGGTGAGAGGGAATTAAGGGTGGGATGAAGTTCACTAAGCAGATGACCTTAAGACAGGGAGATTCTCTAAGGGAACTTAATGTCATCACAGAGCTCCTTATAAATGGAAAAGGGAGGCAAACGAGAAAAGCAGAAAGGTGGTGGATGATCCGAGAGGGACTCAGCCTGATGTTGTTGCCAGCTTTGAAGATCGAGGGCACAAGCTGAGGAATACAGGCTTCCTACAGAAGCTGGAAAGGGGCAAGGAAAGAGATTCTCCTCTGGGGCCTCCAGAAAGACTGCAGTCCTGCCAAAACCTGGATTTTAGCCCAGTGAGACTCATTTTGGACTTCTGGCTTACAGAAATTTTAGACCATAAATTCATATCGTTTAAGCCATTGAATTTGTGGTGATCTGTTCTGGCAACAGGAGGAGACCTAAGGAGGAGCTACAATATCAAGGCACCGTTATATCGGGGCAGAAGCATAGACCTAGGAAATAGACCAGTTGAGGTTCATAGTTTTGCCATTTACCACCTTGTGTGGCTCAGATCAAAGTATTTAGCCTCTCTGTGTCTCAATAGGTTTGTCTATAAAAAGCAACAACAAGGAGCATCTGGGTGGATCAGTGGGTTAAGTGTCTGTCTTCTGCTCAGGTCATAATTCCAGGGTCCTGGATCGAGTCCCACATCATGCTCCCTGCTCAGCAGAGAGCCTGCTTCGCCTTCTCCCTACAGCTCTCTCTGCTTGTGTGCGTGCACTCTCTCTCTCTCTCTGACAAAATAAAATCTTAAAAAAAAAATAATAATTTCACCTAGTTGTGTGGCTGTTTGGAGGATGAAATGAGGCAGTCTGGGTCAGCCTTAATCCACGGGTGCCACTTCTGCTCACACCGCCATTCTACCACAGCCGCCACTTGGATGGATGCATTTTTTAGTGATCAGGTGTATATTTACAAAATTATCTCTACAAGGCGTTTTCCATGTGAAGTAATACAGATTAAAATTACATTAGAATTTTGTTCAGAACAAGGTTTTTTTTTTTTTTTTTTTTTTTTTTTTTTTTTTTTTTTTTTTTTTTTAAATGGAGAATTCTCTTAAGCCCACTCCCCTCTAATTGCATTTCAGAACCTCCAGAGAGTGAAAACAGACCATTGCAGTGGAGGGTTATTCTGGAAATCTGACTGGCAACTATAGCTCCAGGTTAGTACAATTAAATTTGCTTCTTATCAGCCACTATAATCAGGTACCGATGTAGAGTATCATTGTTCTATTAAGTTTTTGCAGTGACTCAGGATATGTAGATCTACAGAATATTAAATATGGTCCTCGTGCTTGCAAATGAGGATCCTCCCAAAGTAAATGTTTTGCTTGATACACCTCTGAATTAAAAGCAGTCATTTTACGCTTTATATTTTAAAATAATCTTGTACTCATGAAAGTTGCAAAACCAGTATAGAGTTCTTGTGTATCTGTTACTCTGCTCCCTTCAATGATAGGACTGTCCAAACCATCAAAATTGCCTTGGCACAATATTAACAATAATTACAGATTTCACAGTTCTTGTGTCTACTGATTTTTGCAGAGAGGATGGTTTGCTATGTGGCTCTATGAAATTTTATCAGATATATAGACCTGAGTAACCACTCCCCTGGTCAGGATATGCAGAAGGATTGCCGCACAGAAACTCCCTTTCCCCCTCCCTATCACCTGCCCCCCCGGCAACAGATCTGTTCTCCATCACTATAACTTTGTTACTTTGTGAATGTTCTATATGTGGGACTTATACAATATGTAAACTTCTAAGGTTGACTTTTGCACTGGTTGTAATGCTCCTCACCCAACCAGCTTGTGGCACATGTTCATAGTCTGTTCCTTTTTATTAATGAGTAGTAACCCATTGCATGGATGTAGCACAGTTTTTCCAGTCAAGCGTTGGGGGATATTTGGGTTGTTTCTAGTTTGACTCTTGCAAATAAAACTGCTATGACATTTCTGGTTGTCTGAACATAGAGGTTTTTTATGAACACAAGCTTCACTTCTCTAAGATAAATACCCAGTCTTTTAAGGTTTTAAAGAGTAAGAGTAATGTTAAAATACTTGGTCAATGGCCACGCTCAGTTTAAATTTAAGTCATGCTTCTCTGAGTTTTATTAATATCAGTAAAAAGTGACAAAAGATTGAAACAAGTATGGGGGGAAAAGTAGTAAGAATTGGTGGTAGATGGGATGTGAAGAAGACCCAGTTTTGAGTTTTTTCTTTTGGGAAAAATAAAATGATGTTTGTTAGGTAGCAGAGCGTGGGATTCTGGGGCAGCCTTTCCTACAGTGCACATGTGAGGTTGAATTCAAAGCAAAAGATTGAAATGTCTTGGTACATTGGCTGGACAGCAGCCTCTAGAGGGTATTTACTAATATTAATAGGAGGAGGGAATATTAATAGGAAGAAAGATGAACAGAGACCATAAGAAAGATAGATTCATTCATTCACCCATTACTGGGCCCCTGCTATTGGTCACATATTGTCCGGCTCTGGGTGGACCAGGGATGCTTGCCACTAGACCGCTGTCTGCATCATGAAGCTTATAAGCTAGAGAGCACGGAAGACAATAAATTAACATGTGCAATCATGTCAGGTAGTGATGGATGCTCTGAGCAAATGTAAAGCAGGAAAGGAATTGGAGAGAGACCGAAGATGCTATTTTCTCATGAAGAGTCAGGAAGGTCAGGAAGGTAGTAGCTTTTGAGGTTTCTGGGGGAGCCCAGCTCATAGGAAGGTAAGACTGGAGCTACAACTTGGTTCAGATAATGAAGTTGTCAGAGGAATTCTACACATTTGCAGGGGAGGCGCATTCTTCCTTCTGCCCTCGTAGGGATTTTTTAGCTGGACCTAAGAATTACACTGACATAAGATAGATTAACAGGAGAAAAGCATACAAATAATTTATATTAAGTTACATGCCATGTGAGCCCTCATAAGGAGTGAAGACTCAAAAAATGGCAAACCGTATTTGCTTTTGAATAAGGTTGGTTTTAACAAGGTCTGCTTGTGTAGAACTCTCTCGGCCTCAACTTCTAGTCCTTGATAAGAATGTTACTTTCCTTTTGGGTTTGGGAGGACATCTGTCACACAGGAATTTCATCTTCTGCTTTTTAAAAACGAGAAGGAAGGTCAGAATCTTTTTCTTGTATTTGCTTTCTCCAAGTACCTTTAACTCAAAATAGTCTACATGCCAAGGAGCATATTTTGGGGTAACGTGTTCTGAACTTTTTTACATTCAAAGGAAAAAGGAAATTTGGCAGGGGTGGGGGTGATCAGAGCCCAAATCTATGGTAGTCCTGTCAGGGTAATTTGTATTTCTCTTTCTTTATATAACTGTTTTCTACTTTCAGTGAAACAGCTTGAAAAGGGGAAGGTACCATGGAAATGGAGGTTGGTGTTACTGTTGATTTTGTGGCTCCCACTGGGCTCTCACACATCAGGATGATAAAATCTATCCATTCTGTAAAGAGAGGCATTATCCTTTTAACAAGTGTGGGTGTGATTCTCTCTCCTTTTTTCCTACCTCCCTGTCCTCCCTTCCTTCCCTCCCTCCCTCCTTCTTGTCCACGTAGGCAGGTACTGATGTTCAAGTGTGTTTGGAAAACCAGGAAAAAAGAAATGAAAACTAGTGAAATATCTCAATCCTGCCTCATTTTGCCACGCAGGGAGGGATGCGCCCACTGAACCATCCTTTGTCGTCCCCTTCCAGACAGGGTGGCTGATCTCAGGCCCCTGCACTGCGGTGGGGGGCAGGGAAATGGAAAGGGGTGAGCTCCTGGTCAGTTTTATAGAAACAAGTGATCACAGATACAATGAAGCTCTTTTCAAAACCCTTTCCAATCTTAATTCCCTTAATCCCTCACTAATGTGTATCCTTTCTATCCACATCTTATACATTTGGTACATGTGAATAGAGACATGAACAGTGGACTGTTGTTTAAGGTTTACCTTATCGGGATCTGCAGTATATTCTTTTACAATGTGTTGTTTTAGTGATCTGAAAATTATTCTTATGGGTATGTGCCATTCATTCATTTAGCTGCATTGCTTGATAGACATTTATTCCTCCCTTTCCTTCTTGTTGGTTTCCAGTTTGTCAGGACTGTAGACAATACTACGGTGAACATCTCCTGTATGTGTATTTTTGGGGCTGTGATTCTCAAAATACCATGCCTGAATCATTAGCAGCAACATCACCTCAAACTTGTTAGAAAGGCAAACTCTGGGACCTTCATCCAGGCTGACTCAATCAGAAACTGGGGGTGGGACCCCACAGACTGTAATTTCACAAGCTCCCCAGTGATTCTGATGCAAGCTCAAGCTTGAGAATTACTTCTCCAGCTTTATATTTTCCAGTAGGATTGCTGGGTTATAGGATGTAACTTTTCCAACTTTAGGAGATATGGACAAATGGCCTTGAGAGTAATTGTGCTAGTTTTACATTCCTAAATATTATCTCTCAGTCTGTAGCTTTTTTCTTAACTTTTTAAAATGGTAACTATTGTCATTTAGAAGCTTTATATATTAATGTAGTTGAATTTATGAATGTTTTTTTTGTATGTTTCGTGTTTTGGGTCTTTTTTTTTTTTTAAGATTTTATTTATTTATCGGAGAGAACGAGCACAGGCAGACAGAATGGCAGGCAGAGGCAGAGGGAGAAGCAGGCTCCCTGCTGAGCAAGGAGCCCAGTGTGGGACTCGATTCCAGGACGCTGGGATCATGACCTGAGCCGAAGGCAGCTGCTTAACCAACTGAGCCACCCAGGTGTCCCCCGTGTTTTGGGTCTTGTTTATGTCTGGACGGCAGAGTCTCCTAAATGGGCTTCTAATCATTTAAGACTTTTGCTTTTCTCATTTGGGTCCTTAAACCATCTGAAGTTAATTCAAATACAGTAGTGCTTTTTTCTGACCTGTTCTTGCTGAAGAGAGGGCTCTTGTCAACTTTTAAAAACCTGGATAGTTCCCTAAAAGATAAAAGTATCCTTATAGGTACTGATTTGGTTGGAGTGGGGGATGGAGGATGGTAATAGAGAATGTGTGTTCATGGTAAAAAAAAAAAAAAAAAAGAAAAAATTAGGGGCACCCGGGCAGCTCAGTCAGTTAAATGTCTGCCTTCGGCTCAGGCCATGATCCAGGGTCCTGGGATCGAGCCCTGCATCAGGCTTTCTGCTCAGCGGGGAGCCTGCTTCTCCCTGTCCCTCCCTCTTCACCTCCCACTGCTTGTGCATGCTTTCTCTCGCTGTCAAATAAGTAAATAAAATCTATTTAAAAAATATTTTTAAAAATTTTATTTATTTGACACAGAGAGAGATCACAAGTAGGCAGAGAGAGAGGGGGAAACAGTCTTTTTCCTGAGCAGGGAGCCCAATGTGGGGCTCAATTCCAGGACCCTGAGATCATGACCCGAGCCAAAGGCAGAGGCTTAACCCACTGAGCCACTTGGCACCCTTAAAAATCTTTTTTTTTTTTTTAAGTTCCCATTGTTCAAAAAAAATGAAAGAAAAAGCGAAAAGAGACAAAGTATTTGCTGTAATGAAAAACACAGATTTATTTGAAGTTAAGATTACCAGGGGAGAAGTTGGCACTGTGTTCTCTGTGACTGTCGTATTTATAGTGTGGTACATTTTGTGAGCTTATTTATTTGGTGCATCATAGGTGCCATTGCACGTGGGTCCTGTTAAATACACACACACAGGCTGTGAAAGCTGCACTATGAAAGTTGCACTATTAAAATACATCGCTTTCTGTCTCTATTTGGATACTTATACCCTCAAGGAACACCCCTAAATTAGTCCGCATAAATTAATAATCGACCCATGTACTTGATCAAGTTTTCTTTGATAGGAGGGTCTTACTAAAAATTCAAAGCAAATAGGGGATTTGGGGGTAATGAGTATTCCGTTGGGAAGGACTCTTCCTATACTTCTAACTGATCCCATAACCAGGGCACAGGCGTGCAAGAGCGCTGGGCTCCAGGGGTCCCAAGAGGACCAAGTTTGGCCACTGGCTGCTGACGAAATCCAAAGCCAGAGAGAGGAGTGGTGGAGAGACAAGGAAGGAAATTATTTTAGTGAGGCCAACACTTGGAAGACAGTCGCAAAGACGGTCTCCAAAGTGTTGAAAATAGTTCCAGGTTTGTGTAGAGAAAATGTGGGACAAGGGTCAGTGGGTACATGTGGGCGGGCAGTAAAGGTCAGTGTCTTGGGGTCAATCAAGTGGAGTCCTGCAGGCTCAGGGCGGTCCTTATTGTTTGAGGGGTAGTTAAGTTCCCATCAAAGGATGCCTTACCCCCCAAGGTCTTTTTATTTTTTAATATTTTTTAAAGATTTTATTTATTTATTTGACAGACAGAGATCACAAGTAGGCAGAGAGTCAGGCAGAGAGCCTGATGCAGGACTTGATTCCAGGACCCTGAGATCATGACCTGAGCCAAAGGCAGAGGCTTAACCCACTGAGCCACCCAGGCACACCGGCCCCCAGGGTCTTTTGCTCGAGTTACTAGATAAACTGGAAAGAATAATTTAATCAGTTAGAAATTATAGACTAAGGTAAAAATGGAGGTAGTTAAATTCCTTTTTCAACCCCAGATGACTCTCCATTATAATCCCAGTGCTTGGAACAGTGTCTTGCACACACGGTCAAGTGCTTTATACATATATTTTTAATTTTTAAAAAATACATATATTTTTAATTTTTAAAAGAGTTTTGTCTATGAGAGAGAGACCGAGAATGCTAGCCGGGGGAGGGGCAAAGGGAGAGGGAGAAGCAGGCTCGCTACTAGGTAGGGAGCCTGATGCAGGGCTCAATCCTAGAACCCATCATGACCAGAGCTGAAAGCAAACGCTTAACTGACTGAGCCACCCAGGTGCCCCGGTTAAGTGCTTTTTTATAAGTGATTCACAGTTATAAAAAGTGCTGGACTACCCAAATTTTCTGGCTCTGACTTTAACCTAGAAGTGCATGTCCTTCAGAAGAATCGCTTAGAACACAGTATTCACAAAGGCCACAGCGTCACAAGTTATGAAGACTGCTCACCTGCCATTTTAAGTATTTAAATGTGTCAACAAATATGGGGCTTTGGAAAGATTCATTAGTGCATGATTTATACATTCATATTGTTAGGCCCATCCTAGGTTTTAATTTAAATTACTATATATTAAGTCCAGTTCAAAAAATTATTTTTGTGAACTGACTGGGTACTGTACCAGGGTTTAATGATGAGTAACACAGTCTTTTCCTTAACTTATTCATGATACTGCCTCCCACCAGTCAGAACGGCTAAAATTAACATGTCAGGAGACAATAGATGTTGGTGAGGATGCGGAGAAAGGGGAACCCTCCTACACTGTTAGTGAGAATGCAAGCTGTTGCAGCCACTCTGGAAAACAGCATGGAGGTTCCTCAAAAAGTTAAAAATAGAATTACCCTATGGCCCAGCATTTATACTACTAGGTATTTACCCAAAGGATACAAAAATAGCAATTTGAAGGGGCACATACAGCCCAATGTTTATAGCAGCAATGTCCACAATGGCCAAACTATGGAAAGAGCTTAGATGTCCATCAACGGATGAACGGATAAAGAAAATGTGGTGTGTATATATATATATAATGGAATATTACTCAGTCATCAAAAGAAGGAAAGTTTGCCATTTACAATGACATTGATGAAACTATTAAATTAAGGAAAATATGTTAGAGAAAGACAAATGCCATATGATTTCACTCATATGTGGAATTTAAGAAACAAAACATGAACCTTGGGGAAGAGAAGGAAAAATAAGATAGGTTA
This sequence comes from Mustela nigripes, assembly GCF_022355385.1. Taxonomy (NCBI): domain Eukaryota; kingdom Metazoa; phylum Chordata; class Mammalia; order Carnivora; family Mustelidae; genus Mustela; species Mustela nigripes. Next base: position 83,812,865 of record NC_081569.1, read on the forward strand.
AAAACAGAGAGAGGCAAACCATAAGACTCTTTTTTTTAAAAGATTTTATTTATTTATTTGACAGACAGAGATCACAAGTAGGCAGAGAGGCAGGCAGAGAGAGGGGAGGGGGAGAAGCAGGCTCCCTGCTGAGCAGAAATCCTGATGTGGGGCTCGATCCCAGGACCCTGGGATCATGACCTGAGCTGAAGGCAGTGGCTTTAACCCACTGAGCCACCCAGGCGCCCCAAACCATAAGACTCTTAATCATAGGAAACAAACTGAGGGTTGCTGGAGGGGAGATGGGTGGGTGATGGGATAACTGGGTGACAGACATTAAGGAGGCACATGATGGAATGAGCTCTGGGTGTTATATGCAACTGATGAATTCTTAAATTCAACCTTGAAATTAATAATACACATATGTGAATTAATTTGAATTTAACTTTTTAAAAAATACCACAAAAATTGGGGCACCTGGATAGCTCAGTGGGTTGGGCCTCTGCTTTCGGCTCAGGTCATGATCTCAGGGTCCAGGGATCAAGCCCCACGTCAGGCTCTCTGCTCGGAGGAGCCTGCTTCCCCCTCTCTTTCTGCCTGCTGCTCTGCCTACTTGTGATCTCTCTCTCTCTGTCAATTAAGTAAATAAAATCTTAAAAAAAAAAACCCCACAAAACCCAAAAAACCAAGCCTGGAAGAATTTTCCCGAGTAGCGAGTGGTGTTGCAGGTCTTCGATCAACTGGTACCTGAAATGTGTCTGTTAGGGTAGCCACGGCCTACTTTCTACTCCACTGTGTGCCAGTACCTTTCCACTCACCGCCTAATTCTCCTGTGCTTTATCTGTTTTGCTTTGCCTCGCTCAATTCAGGGCCTTGCAATATAATGCCAGGAGGTTCAGTTTTGTCACTGTGGCAGTCAATGAGCCTAGAGGTTATTTGGTTTTAATTTTCATTCATTAAAAGAATCAATGTGGGGGATTTAGTCCTTCAAATGGTTAATGGTGGGACATTTAGGTAATTACAACTGTTGAGTGTTCTCTCTTCTGCTAATTGTTTTTATTGAACAAGATTTATATCTAGGTCTTGAAAAGAAGTAGTTGAAGCTGTGGGTAATACAGGCCGAAATTTTGGGAGGAAGGAGTGGATGGAGATCTTCTGGGTCCTAGGCCTTCACCCTCCATGGAGCATCAACCTCTTCATATTCCAGAGAATAGATGTAGGGTAAATTATCCCTTCAGGCTCAGGGAAAAGATCCAAGTCAGATTCTGTCTATATTTGGGTACTTGTCCCCTCAAGTAGCCCCCTAGGTTAGTCAGCATAACTTAATAATAATCCGTGTACTGGGTATTATGGTTCCTCTGGTAAATGGCCTTAGCTTCTATGTGGCTCTCCCTTTCTCAGATATTCTTCTCCATCCTTCCTAGTAATCCATATCTTACCCTTTCTTCACAGGCTGGTCCCAGAACCATTCAATCACTCAGATGCATTCATCCTTTAGTCATTCATTCAAATTTATTATTTCAACAAACCAATCCTCTGCTAGGCCCTGGAGATGAGAACAACAATGAGAAGTTGTAATTTTATTTTAACTTGTTTCCTGACACCATTTTTGCTTTTATTTATTGTTAAAAATTCTTTCATGACCCTGGGGTTTGGGTTATTATGGTTTGAATATTCCCTGGTCTTTGTCTACAGTTATCAGACATCAAATTGATGGTAACTAGGTCCAAAATAAATCCTTAAAAGTACTAAGCGATAATAGCTGAGATTAGATGTCAGATAAATTAAATATGAAATAAGGCTGAGAGACTAATAGGAAATAGCTCACAGAAGCTATGCTGAAAGAACTGACAAGACTGACCATTTCAAAGCCTCTTGTATTTCTATGTGGTATTCAGTCCAGGTCTGAATACCACATAGACTTAGACTTTGTTGTTCTCCTAGATTCGATATCCCTGATTCCTATCACCACATCTCTCTATCACCACATCAGGGAATCTCATCAATTCTACTACCTAAATGTCTTTTTAAAACCGCTAACCTCTCCCGTCCCTCCTTGGGGGAACTTCTGGAGTGTTTCACTCTACCTCCCAAGAACCAACTGGCTGATTTGGTGGTCCAGTAAGTCCTTGAACTTGCCACTATCACGCTGTGTTGTAGATGTCTGGCCATTGCTAGCCTTTATTTTTTTATTTTATTTTACTTTATTCTATTGTGAGAGAGAAGTAGAGTGCACATGGGGGAAGGGGGAGAGGGACAGAGGGTGAAGGAGAGAGAGAATCTTAAGCAGGCTCCATGCCCAGTGTGGAGTTGGAAGCAGAGCTCAGTCTCATACTTCAGATCATGACCTGAGCTGAAATCAAAAGCTGGACGTGAGCAGCCCAGGCACCCCCATTGCTAGCCTTGATTAACCTGTGAGTTCCTTAAGAGTAGGCATTGTGTGTATTTGTGTCTTCTCATCACCAGTACAGTGTCTGCTGGCATACTATAAACAGTAATAAATGTTTGTTGAGTTAAAAAAATGACTTTAATAAACCAAGGAACAGTTTCCTTAAAACTCACAAGGGGGCAGCAAGGAATACAATTTTTTCTATTGTCTGCAAAACCTCATCTCTTTACAACTAGAAGAAACATTAGCTTAGTTGAGTGAACTTCTCATTTCTAGGAATGCTCAAATATTTCTTTAGAGCAGGACTTCATGGCACTCAGGAATGGTCTCATAGGTGCCTCACTTCCAGGCTTTTAAAATGTCATCCAAGTACCCAATCTGTTGGCCATCCTCCCAAAAGTACATTTCGGCTGTAGCTCTGTGTTTAGTTGCCTTAACAGACTCTCCTAAGATTATGTAAAATAATAGGCATGGCCCTGAACAGAATGTTCTGAGGGTAGAATTTGTCTTTGTGTTTTCTTGATTTCTCACATCATCACATAATTTTACCACTCTAAATACTGAGGGCCCTCTCCCCATTTTCAGAGAGGAGGAAATGAGGTTCTAGTGTGGTTAAAGATTGGCTTTTACGTGGGGGATTTGGGGGGTAGTAAAAGAATAAATGAAGCAAGATGGGCTCGGGAGGGAGACAAACCATAAGAGACTCTTAATGTCACAAAACAAAGTGAGGGTGGCTGGGGGTGGGGGGGTAGGGAGAGGGGGGTGGGGTTATGGACATTGGGGAGGGTGTGTGCTATGGTGAGTGCCGTGAAGTGTGTAAACCTGACAGTTCACAGACCTGTACCCCTGGGGCTAATAATACATTATATGTTTATAAAAAATTTTTTTAAATTATTTTTTTAAAAAAGGATTTGCTTTTATTCACACAACAAATTAGCGATTGAACTGAAATCAGAATCCCAACCTCCTGACGTCGAATCTTCTATTTCCCTTCATTGTCTGAAGGTCAGCAAATGCTTTGGTTTAGTAACAGAAGCATAATTCAGGGTACATAGACTTTGGTATCCAATTCCTTCTTGATAAATGAGTGTTTACATTTCAGTCTTAATGAAGGTTCGATTGTAACATCTAACTATCATGAATAAGGGGTTTGTACATGTTCTTTTCCTTTATTGAATTAGGAGATGCAAGAAAAACAGCCTCTACACTCTCACAATTCTGAAATAATACAGTAATGCTACAGGGAAGGACAAAAGTTTTCCTCCACGCTCTTAGGGCCCCTAGGTGGGTCTGAAAATTAAGCTGATAAAGACAGATTAACAGGAGAAAAGCATACAAATTTTATTAAATTTTTACATGTACACAGGAGCCTTCACAAGAGAATGATGATCCAAAAAAGTGGCCAGAGCAGAAAGTTTTTATACTTTTTAGACAAAGAAAAAAATTTGTGAAGAATTGATAAGACAAAGAAGTTTGGGTTGGGGTAGTAAATGGTGAAGTAGGGACTAGAAAGATAAAGGTTAGTTTAACAGGGTTTGTTCATACATCTTTCCTGGCCCACAATTTCCTGTCTCTGGTGATGAAAATGTCTTCTTTCCTCTTGATACAAGGAGGTTTCCTTTCACAAGGGAGTTTTATGAACTGTTTCGAGGGAAGAAGGGTGAGGGGAGCAGAGGTCAGAGTGACCTTTCGCTTTTGCTGTTGTTTAAAAATTCCTTCCGCTTAGAAAAGGGAACCCTCCTACACTGTTGGTGGGAATGCAAGCTGGTGCAGCCACTCTGGAAAACAGCATGGAGGTTCCTCAAAAAGTTGAAAATAGAGCTAGCTGCCCTATGACCCAGCAATTGCACTACTGGGTATTTACCCTAAAGATACAAACGTAGTGATCCAAAGGGGCACGTGTACCCGAATGTTTATAGCAGCAATGTCCACAATGCCAAACTATGGAAAGAACCTCGATGTCCATCAACAGATGAATGGATAAAGAAGAGGTGGTATATATACACAATGGAATACTATGCAGCCCTCAAAAGAAAAGAAATCTTGCCCTTTGCGATGACGTGGATGGAACTAGAGGGTACCATGCTTAGCAAAATAAGTCAATCAGAGAAAAACAACTATCATATGATCTCCCTGATATCAGGAAGTGGAGACGCAACATGGGGGGTTTGAGGGATAGGAAAAGAATAAATGAAACATGATGGGATCGGGAGGGAGACAAACTGTAAGAGACTCTTAATCTCACAGAACAAACTAAGGGTTCCTGGGGGCTGGGGAGTCGGGAGAGGGTGGTGGGGTTATGGACATTGTGGGGGGGTGTGCTATGGTGAGTGCTGTGAAGTTTGTAAACCTGGCGATTCACAGACCTGTACCCCTGGGGCTAAGAATACATTATATGTTTATTTTAAAAAATTCCTTCCACTTAAGATATTTAAAATGCCAACTTGCCATATTTTGGGGTAGCAAGTCTTAAGCCCCATCACCATGGATATAGATATTTTGAAATATCTTTAAAGAAATGAATTTTTGAAATTATTTGTTTTCAGACATTTGTTCTCTAGAAAAGAGTATACTTTTCAAGTGATTTATTGTATCTTTTCTGAATATGAAATTATAAATGCTCTTTTACTAAAAATTCAAACATTAGGGGCCTATACAACATGGATTTGAATATATACCATTATCTGGGGTGCCTGGCTGGCAAACATTGGGTGTAGGGTTTACTTAAAAAAAAAAACAATGGCCTCCGAGACAATCACTATCAATTATTCAGTATATCACTTTCCAGAATTTTTTTCTATGCACACGCTAATAGATACTATTTCCCCCCAAAAAGAATGGGATCATGTTATCCACTTTTTTAAAAATTGAGGTAAAATTCACATAGCCTAAAACTGACCATTTTAATAATTTTATTTATTTATCTTAAAGGATTTTATTTTAAAGAGAGCCTATGCGTATGCCAGTGTGGGGTTGGGGAGAGGAGAGTGAGAACCTCAAGCTGACCCCCTGCTGACGTGGAGCCTGGTGAAGAATTTGACCTATGACCCTGAGATCATGACCTGAGCCCCAACCAAGAGTCTGACCCTCAACTGACTGAGCCACCCAAGCACCCCATTAACCATTTTAAATTGTACAATTTACTGACTTTTAGTACATCCACGGTGTTGTGCGACCATCACCACTATCTAGCTGCCCAGCATTTTCATCACCCCATGAAGAAACCCTGGACCCTATTCACGTGGTTGCAACTTGCTTTCTTATGTAATACATGCCACTGTGTAAAGATCTGTCTCATGCTCTTTAACAGGTTTAGAGTATTCTATTCTAGTACTGTAGCTATTTATCAATCTCAAGTAGTGGATAGTTAGGTTATTCTGGAATTTTTAAATATTATGAACACTGCTATACTGAATACCCTTGAACACTTGCACACTTCTGTGAGACACATTTTTAGAAATAGAAATATTGAGGGGTGCCTGGGTGGCTCAGTCAGTTAGGCATCTGCCTTCAGCTCAGGTTGTGATCTCAGGGTCCTGGGATCAAGTCCTACATTGGGCTCTCTGCTCAGCAGGAGTCTGCTTGTCCCTCTCTGTCTGTTCCTACTCCCTGCTTGTGCTCTCTCTCTCTCTTTTTATTTCTTCTTCTGCTTTTTTTTTTTTTTTTGGCAACTCCCCCAGGCCTCTCTCTCTTTTCAAGTAAATGAATATAATCTTAAAAAAAAAAGTGGGGGGCGCCTGGGTGGCTCAGTGGGTTAAAGCCTCTGCCTTCAGCTCAGGTTGTGATCTCAGGGTCCTGGGATCCCTGTTGAGCAGAGAGCCTGCTTCCTCCTCTCTCTCTGCCTGCCTCTCTACCTACTTATGATCTCTGCCAAATAAATAAATAAATAATCTTTAAAAAAATAAAAATAAAAAAAATAAGTTTTTTAAAAAAAGCGACTGACTCTTGGTTTTGGCTCAGGTCATGATCTCATGGTCATGGGATCGAGCCCTGTGTGGGGCTCTGCACTCAGTCTGGAATCTACTTCAAATTCTCTCTCCCTCTCCCACTCACTCTTCCTTTCTCAAATAAATAATCTTAAAATAATAGAAATGTTGAGTCAAAGGAGATAACCTTAAAAATATAATAAAAATTTCTGTATTTCCCTATGAAAGATTTATACTAATTAATAATTCCAACAAGAGTATACCCCCATTACACTTTCCTACCCTCTTGTCAACACTGAATATCATCAATCTCTAACTATTTTTCAATCTGATAGGTAGAAATAATCACATTATTGTTTTAATTTTTGTTTGGTTAATTCTAAGGGAGGTTGAGCATCTTTTAATGTTTATGAGCAGTTTTTTTTTTAAAGATTTTATTTATTGATTTGACAGAGAAGACAGATCATAGATAAGCAGAGAGGTAGGCAGAGAGAGAGGGGAAAGCAGGCTCTCTGCTGAGCAGAGAGCCCAATGTGGGGCTAGGTCCCAGGACCCTGAGATCACAACCAGAGCTGAAGGCAGAGGCTTAACCCACTGAGCTACCCAGGTGCCCCTTATAAGCAGTTTTTCTGTGTGCTTGTGACTTACCTGTTCATGATCTTTGTCCACAGTTTTATTGAGGTGCTTTAGGTAGTTAATAAGAAAGTTTTTTGGAAGAATTTTTGCATTCCCATTTTGAGCAAACTTTTTTCCTTCCCTGCCCAGGAAACAAGTTCTCTTTGTGTCTCTCATGTGTGTTAAGAACTTCCAGGCTATTTGGCTAATGTAACCTTTTCCTGCTGAAGAGCAAGGGCTTGGTCAGTGATCATCAGGATGATGTTAATATCCTATTTCTGTTTCCTTTAGAGTCACCATCCTCTTTTTCCCTCACATTAATTGCTTTGTGTTCTCTCTGCTTGATGCATTTGACCTTCAGTTTTTCATGTAGTTCTTCTTGCTAATATTCGGCTGCACTCTATCAGAGGAAAACTAATTCCTTTGGCGTTTTGAGTACATTATATAAGGGAAACTCCATTGCATTAGAATTTCTTTCAAGATGTGTCAAATTTTTGTCACAACCAAAGATTACCCTTTGACTTATACGCTCTTCTTCGGAGTCGACCTTTTCTAAATGTTATTCAGACTCTGAGGGCAAGTCCTCACCACAAAGTCAATGATAGCCACTATTTCTTTGTCAAAGTGAGAATGTCTGACTAAATCCCAGATTAAGTGACATAGGCAGTTTTGCTGAGTTCCCCTATAAGGGGAATGCTTTTCTGGTTGTTTTGTTTTCTTAAATATTGTATTTATTTATTTGACAGAGAGGGATCACAAGTAGGGGGAGAGGCAGGCAGAGGAGAGAGAGAGGAAGAAGCAGGCTCCCTGCTGCACAGAGAGCCTGATGCGGGGCTCGATCCCAAGACCCTGAGATCATGACCTAAGTCGAAGGCAGAGGCTTAACCCACTGAGCCACCCAGGCACCCCTGTTTTTTAATTCAAATGGCTATCCTGGGTTCCTATGTGCTTTCAGGTGGGGCTTTACCCCAGAGCAGCAGCAATGGCCTCTGGGGCTAGCTTGAGAAGTTAATGAAACCTTGTAAGGTCCTTTGCAAAGGAAGAGTTGACCTAAATGGGAGGTGTGTTCTATATGGTTCTCAGGGGAGTAGAAACAAACCAAGGATGAAGAAATGCTGACACAGGCAAGTGAGAACTGTGAGGGTGATATGTTGACAACACGTAGACCCCCAGAGAAAACATGGGAGGGTGAGACGGTCACAATATCACTGCATCTTTCACGGCTGTAGCACTGGTTTTCAAGTAACACATTCACTTACAGTCCAACCTGACCACTGTGTGATGTGGGTTGGATTGGTTGTACAAGGGTCATAGACCCTTTATTATCTCTACCACCAAGCACCAGTGTGGGAACAGATCAGGGATTCTCAGTCCTTTTTAGCTCTTAGCTTATAAATAACCTTTATTTGGAGATGGACTGAAAGGGACAAGCGAACAAGAATTTTCCCTTCTGTGCCTTTGACAATGAATAGAATGAGTTTTTGTTCTGTTTCATTTAAGCACAATATTATTCAGTCACCTTTCTGTACCAGCCCCCCTATTCCAAAGGTAGAGCCACTGTACTCACCTAGATGGGGTTTTTACATGGTTATCTATGCTACTAGTACCTTTAGAGACATTTAGCACTACCCTTTATGGCTTCCTTAATGTTAGTAAGATCTTTAATTGGTATAATGTTTCTAACATTAATTTATTATATAATTAATTTTTCTTCAATCACACACACATAATATATATAATATGTAACATATAGAATGTATATATAATGTATATAACATATCACATAAATGATATATAACATATATAGCATATATATAACAGACATTTTACTGATAGAAAATTTGCCAGATACAGCAAAATATTAAATAAAGTTAAAATCAACCACATTCTTATTAAAAATTCTTCTTAATATCTTGATATATACCTTCTGTGTTGCATATGCTCATACAGTTGTCATTTTTTGAGGAAATTATGTTCTACAAAGTCACTGCAGACAAAGAATTTGTGAATACTGAACCGTTGAGTAATGAACCAGGGGAGAGAAGTACAGGGTTAGGTTCCTGTGAGCATCCGGTCACAACATTTTCATCAGTTGATCTATACATTACCTTGTTTCACATGTGTTTTAAAAGAAGACAGTTTCTAGGGACATGAGACCCCACTTCAGCACTATGTGTGGGGGCATTGAAACAATGAAGTCACCAACAGAAAGCACAGAAACGTGAAACACACAGCAGTAAATAGACCGTGGAAGAACCCATGTTTCCAGTAGGAGAGCTGAAGCAAGAAGGCTGGGTGGCCTTCTCAACCGCAGCTGAGGACGCACTCGTCAGGAGACTCACATTTTTTGCTGCTTTGTGAAAGTCCGCACGTGACCCCAAAAGCATGGAGATTATGGATTTGGGGATTACAAATAAATGTTAGAGAATAGATGAATTCACAAATACAGAATCCACGAATAATAAGGATTCCTTATGTATTGTAACATGTTTGATTCCCTTAAAAATATCTGGATTCCAGTGGATATATAGTAGTCTAAGATATGAATGTACTATGACTTATTTGGTCATTTTCCTAGTCTTGGTGGTTTAGTTTTCAAAATTTTGCTCTTTTATCCTCATCCTTTGATGTAGATCTTTTTTTTTTTTTAAGATTTTATTTATTTATCTGACAGAGATCACAAGTAGGCAGAGAGACAGGCAGAGAGGGTTGGGGGAAGCAGGCTCCCTGCTGAGCAGAGAGCCCGATGCAGGGCTCGATCCCAGGACCCTGGGATCATGACCTGAGCTGAAGGCAGAGGCTTTAACCCACTGAGCCACCCAGACACCCCTCAATGCAGATCTTTATTCACATCTATTACTTACTTGTATCTATTTCTGTAAGAGGAATTGTGGTTCTAGTTTTAAAACAGAGTGACACATGGTTACGTTTTGTATAGATAATTGAGTTTTTAGGTCACATACAGTAAAGGGTTAACTCAGCAGGCATAGGTGTCTAAATTCTGTATGTTCTAACGGTCTTTAGGACTGGCCTTTGACAAGGTCTTGGAGACAGCCTGTAAGCCCTTGGAATATCCTGCTTGATAAGGGAATCTGTGTGTGGTGAGCAGAGACCATGCCAGATAGCTTATGGTAATAATGTGATTTATGGTGAACACCTGTTTTGGTTCACCTGGGGCTCTGGGTCACATGGTATCAGTTAGAACTTTGGGGGTCTGGAGCTTGACTAGCTAAGGTCAGTTATCCAGATGCTTCATGCCTCTGTGATTGACTATTTATAAAAAACCTTGGACACCAAGGCTCAGGTGAGTTTCCCTGGGGACCATACTTCCTATGTCTGGTTACCTATTGTTGCTAGGAGAATAAAACACTGTCTATGTGACTTTGCTGAGAGAGGACAATCCAGTGCTGCTTTATGAGAATTTTCCCATTGCAGTAATTAAACCATCACAATTATAGCAGTTTTTCTGAGTTCTGTGAGTTCAGGGAATCACTGAAACTGAGGGTGGTCTTGGGGACTCCCCCAATACAGTCCATTCTATGTTTTTGCATACATGCAGCATTCTGTCCTTGAAACCAAGCACACTGTATTTCGTGAGAGGTTCAAGAAGCTTTCAGTGGTAATTGACTATACTGTGGACAAGGTTTTTGCCTTCGTCCTATTTTTAGAAATCAATCGTTATCAGTTATAATTCCACGATTGAACATCTTTTCAAATACTTATTGGCCCTTTGGATTTCTTCCTCTGTGAATTGTCTGTTCACATTCTTTTTCTTGGCTGAGCCATTCTTGAATTTAGAAAACAATTTAGAAAAGCATATTCACATATACACAAAGGAAATAAAGTTCCATTTCCCTATTAGTTTACGGAGAGTGGTGCTTTCTATATAGTTCGTGAATAATCCCTAAAATTGCTCACCCCTCCAGAATACCAGCTTTCTCTAATATCTAATTTTCTTATGCCCTGCCTCTAGTTTAAATCATGTCCGTCCCATTGACAGGCTCCCTTAGGCCTTCTTTTCTGGGCAAAACTTTTTCTCACTGAATTTGTTAATTTTTTTTCCAGTGCCTCTAAGATAGATATTTTCCTTTATGTCACAATCTTGCAAGTTTCGACTGTCCTATTTGATGCTTATAAAATAACCTTCCCGTGATTTCAGCGACTTCTTTCAGAGCCATCCTACAGATGACAGTTTAACTTTCTCAAAGTACGGCTTCATCGTACTACCCTTGTAGTCTCCCAAGACTTTCTTTAGGATCTCTTACCAGACTTGGAAACTTCCAGATGTGCTGAGCCCTGCCTATTCGGTTTACTCCTAAAATCAACTTCCAGTAGAAAGGTCCTGCAGTAGGACAAACGTTCGATTTCTGAGTGGTTGGTCTAGACCTACTGAGCCAGGAAGATGAGTTGTGACCCAGGAGGTTGAAGTGGTGGGAGATCTCAAAGCTGTTACAGTGGTGAAAGCACCTTATGTTAAAGCAGTTAGACTATTGCTGCTAGAATCAAACTTGAAGCAAGCTGAGAAGAGTGTGATCCCTGAGAACAGGACTGTATGTTATGGATGCCAGGTCTTAACGATAGCCTGTTTTTGTTTGTTTGTTGCTTCCTAGGGGTCTCACTTCCGTTCTCACTGTGAATTGGGATAGACTCTGGATTTCTCCAAGATCTTTTTTTTTTTTTTTTTTTTTTTTTAAGGGAAACCTGTCAAAGGATTAGGAAGACGCAGAAGACATTACCCTCAGGGATCTATCTACCCATTCCCGTCTGTCTGTATTTCACCTGGGCTTGTATAGACACATGTATAGACCCTGAAATGAGTGGAATACTGTGGAGTATGGAGGGTTTCTATGAGAACGAGTGGACCAAGTTTGTCCCAATAACCCCAGTGCAGACCAAAGTCTGAACTGTAATGGCTGGGACATAGAAAAAAATGTTGCTGCTCTAGGAGGCCTTAGCGGCCCATGGAATTGTATCGCCACAGAACCAGATGGGGCCACATTCCCCTGACATCTCTGGATGAGGGAATGCAGGTGCTGGGATCCCTGATACTTTGTTTTCTAATCCACTTCCAGGGGAGGACCCATTTGCCTAGCTAACTGCTTCCTTCAGAAAAAGATTTGAGACTGCATCAGACAGGATAACCAGGAGAACCAAGCCAACCGTATCTGTTTAGACTCAACTTGCAGGAAGCCCACAGCCAGTGGAGACGTCTCAGATGTGATGGGTCCCAGGCTCTCCTGGGTAGTATTAAAAATAGCCCTTACTGTAGGAGGTCTTTCACCCAAATGAGCTGGGCTTAGGGGTTAGGCAAAGGGATGCATTTACAGAACTATCTCTCTCTCTCTCAAAATAAATAAATAAATCTTAAAAAAAATAAAATTCTGTTCCTAGCTCTCAAGAGAATCAGATTTTATCTTATAATGAGAGTAGAGATAAGAAAAATGATACATGTTTTAAAAAATATTTTTATTATAAAATAATTGTATCTTCATTAGGGTCAGTGGTCAATGTTTTGATGTTGGGGGGAGAAGGAAAGGAAGGAAAAATCTGTAAATGATCAAAATTTTGAAACTATAGGAAAGTTATACTGCATCTAATCTGGGAATCCAGAAATGTAGTGTTCCACAGTCTTTTTTACATACATTTAAAAAAATAGAATTGGAATCTTACCAATTTATATCCTTTTTTGTTACTACTGTGTCACTAACTTTAATCTTTAAAAATGTGAATGTAATTAATGTATGTATTATTTAAGTACTAAATGTATATATATTTTTACTATTTTTAGATTTTAGCTATATTCAGGTTTGTTAATAGACACATGTATAGACCCTGAAATGAGTGGAATACTGTGGAGTATGGAGGGTTTCTATGAGAACGAGTGGACCAAGTTTGTCCCAATAACCCCAGTGCAGACCAAAGTCTGAACTGTAATGGCTGGGACATAGAAAAAAATGTATCATTAGCTTCAGGGTAGAATTTAGTGATTCATCAGTTGCATAGAACACCCAGTGCTCATTATATCAAGTGTCCTCCTTAATGTCCACCACCCAGTGATCCCATCCCCCCACCCGCCCCCCCTCCAGCAGCCCTCAGTTTGTTCCCTGGAGTTAAGAGTCTCATATGGTTTGTCAAGTACTAAATATAATTGAATCATACTGATCAAAGATGGATTTTTAACAGTGTAACAATATCTGAATAAGTCATTTATTCTCTATTCACCTTTCATTTCTTTTTTTTTTTTTTTAAGATTTTATTTATTTATTTGACAGAGAGAGATCACAAGTAGGCAGAGAGGCAGGCAGAGAGAAAGGGGAAGCAGGCTCCCCACTGAGCAGAAAGCCCAATGCGATGCAGGGCTCCATCCCGGGACCCTGGGACGGTGACCTAGCTGAAGGCAGAGGCTTAACCCACTGAGACACCCAGATGCCCCTTACCTCTTGTTTCTTAACCTTTGACGTCTCCAAAATTGTTTCTGTTCCATTCTTTTTTTTGATTATGTACATGGTACATTTGTCAAATGTTAGTATATATGTTTGCATGATCTAAAATTACCATGCTTGGTAATTTTTGACTATGGCAATTTCACACACCTATGTAGATATACAGAGAATTGTTCGGTGTTTATCCTGTGTCTTGCACCCCCAAAGGTTCTAAGAGAAGCATTCTTCATTTGTTACTCAGCCTGTGCCTCATAAATTATTTTTTAAGTGATGCCACTGCATGGCTGATGTACCCGTTATACTGCCTTTCACATGTTGCCCTTCTGGCACTCTGCGTCCTCATCATGAACTTAGCTCTTCCTAAGTAGAGGGGGGCAGAAGGAAGGGCGAATGGTGGGGAAGCTGGATAGACTTCCCGAAGCAGGCAGTCTTTGTGCTATGGTCTGCTGTCACTCTGCATTTGCTCACTTGCATTTTCTGATGATAACCCTGACTGGCTTAGAAATGTCAGAGGCAGCTGTGCTTGAATCAAACTAAATAGTCAGGCCCCTCTCAATGGCCTCTGCTGCTTGCTTTCCTCTGGGGAGACACACTTTAAATGTGCCTGAATTGCATTTTTTGGCAGATTGTTGCAGTAGAATATTGACTCTCTGATCTGAAGCCAGGCTTGTCCCAGGGATTGTCTGCTTTTCTAAGAGCTAATAATGAGAATTGATCAATGGTGCTGGTAGGGGCGTGGGGAGAGATGAGAGGTGGAAGGAGGAAGAAGAGCGGACCGGGGGAACCGTTCAGAGAACACTGAATTCTGAAGCTGTTTGGCAATTTATCTCTATTATTTTGCATTATTTTTTGCTGGTCAGAAATGAAGCAAATTTGTAATAGACATTGTATAACTGAATTAAAGCAAAGTGAAGCAGGCAGAGCAAATCTCCACGCTGTCCTTTTCTTTCTGTTAATTTCCCTATCCTTCAGTTCTCATCCCCACCATATCCATATAGGTCAAGTCTGATTACAACTAACCCCAGGGGGAATTACATCATTTTCAATGTAGTGGAATTTCATTATTGCAATAGGAAGCCTGGGAAGATAGAGGATCGGTTCGGATTCACCCTCTTGGGAAAGAAAGATAAATACCTACCCTTCTGATTAATCATTATTCCTCATTCTCAAAACAAATAGCCAAAGGAAATACATCTGCATGAGAAGGGACAGGGTGGTGGAGATATAAGCCGATACTGATTTATTTTTTAAGTTGAAACTTCCTTGTTTTTAGTAAGTGACCTCCTTCCTGCTAGTCTGACAAGTTTTACTTTCTTTTAAACACTATTTCTCCACCCCCTGTCCAACAACATTTGTTGACAGAGACTGTTGTTTTCCCCACTGTATATTCTTGGCTCCTCTGGGTACTTTCTATGTGCAGGCTCTAAGTGATTTAATCCTCAGAACCATTCTATGAGGTAGGTACTGTTTTTTTTTTTTTAATAATATATATTTTTAAAAGATTTTATTTATTTATTTGAGAGAGAGACAGTGAGAGAGAACATGAGTGAGGAGAAGGTCAGAGAGAGAAGCAGACTCCCCATGGAGCTGGGAGACCGATGCGGGACTCGATCCCTGGACTCCGGGATCATGACCTGAGCCGAAGGCAGTCGTCCAACCAACTGAGCCACCCAGGCGTCCCAGGTACTGTTTTTTTTAAATTTTTTTATAAACATATAATGTATTTTTAGCCCCGGGGGTACAGGTCTGTGAATCGCCAGGTTTACACACTTCACCGCACTCATAAGGTAGGTACTATTACTATCCCCACCTGAAGACAAAGAAACAGAGGCACTCAGAGGTGAAGTCATTTACCCATGGTCATACAGTTAGTGTGTGAAACCACATGAACCCAGAGTCTGAGCCTAGAGTTTATGCTTTTGACCTTTCTGCTGGGTTGGGTGGTCCAAAACCAGGGAAAAATACATTGTGCTGACATCAATCATATGGATCAAATCCAGTAGCACAAATAATATTAAAACAAAAATTTCCTTCTTACCACAAACCTCAAGCTTCAGTTGTTGACTAATACATTTCGAACAATTTCAATTACATACTCCTAGTATAGGAAACAGTAAAATAGGCATTGCTTGCAATTTCTTGTAATGGAATTTGGCTGCATGAATTACACTGTAATAATACTTACCAAAAAAGGAGCTTCTCTGTATTCTAATAAACTTTTAAAAAGATCTGATTATAATAAAAAATTACCTGTACTCTTTTTTTCTTCTTTTTTTAGTTTGAAAGTGTTCAGCAATATGGCATTCATTCTAGGAAATATCTAAAACCAAACTTTTAAGCCTAGAAACCATAAGAATTTGAAAAATGAACAATTGCTTTGATTTAAATTTTAAGAGTTAATAAAAATTTATAGATGATAAAGTGATCTGAGTTTATTAAAATTTCTAACTCATAGTTAAGTAGTAGAAGTGATCACAGAGAACATTTGCATATATGGCTGAAGATTAAAAGGTACACATTAAAGAGTCACATTACAGAGATGGAAGTATACCTCTCATTTATGGCACCATCTGTCTGGTTCCCATCTCCTACCATAATCACGGCTGTTAGTTTCCTCTGAATCTTTCCAGAATTTCTACATATAGAAGTAGTTATGAATAGGCACTCTTCTTTTTTGCTTAAAAACAAAAACAAAAATCTGGGGCACTTGGGTGACTCAGTGGGTTAAGGCCTCTGATCCCAGGGTCCTGGGATCGAGCCCCACATAGGGCTCTCTGCTCAGTGGGGAGCCTGCGTCCTCCTCTCTCTCTGCCTGCTTCTCTGCTACTTGTGATCTCCGTCTGTCAAATAAATAAATTAAAAGAAAAAAAAACCCTTTATGTATCCTGAAGACTTTTTTCCCATATAAACATATAAAACTTTCTCATTGTTTTTATATATGTGCGAAATATTCCAATATATAGAAGTACCTTGATTTAGTTAGCTAATTCCCTGTTAATAGACACTTAGATTGTTTTTCAGTCTTTTGTTATTATGGTGTTTGAGTGAATAACCTATGCAAGTATACCTGTAAGATACATTCCCAGGAGTAGATTTGCTAAGTTGAAGGATATACACATTTGTAATTTGGGTAGATATTGCAAATTTCCCTCCATAGTAGTTTTGTTAATTTACACTTCTACCAACAAAGAGAGAGGCTCTTTCTTCACAGCTTTGCCAACAATGTGTATTCTCAAACTTTTGGATTTTTGCCAGTTTAATAGCAGAGAAATGATAGCTCAGTATAGTTTTAATTTTCATTTCTCTTATTATAAATAAGGTTAGTTATTCAAAACTAACATTCAAAAATGTTTTAATTTCCTTTTTGTGTGAATTGTTCCTATCTTTAGCTCATTTTACTGTTGAATTGGGTTGATGGTCTTTTTCTTATTTTTGTTTGTAGGCGCTCCTTCTAGATACATGAGTTTTGCATTTTATCTGTGGAAAGAATTATAGAATTACATTTTCCTCCAATTTGTAATTTTTCTTTTGACATCACATATAGTGGTTGTTTCCTTCCTTCCTTTCTTCCTTCCTTTTGTCAAGCCAAATTTAAACATATTTTTATGTATTAATCCCTCTGCATTTTCTTTAATGACATCTAGCTTTCAAGTCACAGTTAGAAAGATTTTCCTTACACCAAAGTTATAAAAAAAATTCTCCTTTCTTTCCATACTTTTATGGCTAACCCTTTCTCTCCCTCTCTCTCTGTCTCTCCATTTAGATCTGTGATCTACTTGGACTATTCCTAGTGTCTGGTATGAGGTATTGATAATATGTCATGACATTAATTTGTTTTTATATCGATGCATTTTATTTTCTTACTTCCCTCATTGAAAGTAAATAGCCTGCTCAGGATCTCTACAGGGCAGGAAATGGGTATTTTGCAAAAGTTTTGAACTTTCATTTCCAAAAGCTTAAGCTCTTTGGAAAATTTTTAAAAAGAAATAAAATTTAGAGTTTTCTCTGGTAGAGGAGATTTTCTGGTAGAAGTAGATGTCCTGGAGAAGAAGGTAGGAAAGGGGACTTCTCCAGAACTCTAGGCATGGGGGATTTAGGGAGTTTTGAGAAAGAGTCCAAGTCCTAACCACTGGTACTGGAGGTTCCATTTAGATAAGACTATGGAAGACCCAGTGGTAATTGATTGCTAGAACCATTTGTATCCCAATTTGCCCCACTCCAAATGCAAAAGATCAGGATCTCGACACAACTCAGAAGAGGTAAGGGAAAGGCCTTAGGAATCATTAATCTTATTTTTTTCTACTTGTCCAGGAGATGAGGGGGCTGAAGTCAGAAATTAGGTGTTTATATAAAACAAAGTGATATTTCTTATTACCTGAATTATTTTTATTATACCTACTACATATGCTTTAATTTAGGTACACATTATTTGTTGTCTCTTATAACTCTTACCTTATAACTCATCACTAAACCTGCCAAATTTTAATATACAAGATTAGAGAATTCCAACTTTCAAGAAGTCATGAGTTTAGTTCCAGCATTGTGGAACTATATGTACTAGGGTCTCCTTGAATCCTTGAATGCCACTGAGCCATAAGATTTCTTTTTGTTTTGTTTTGGTTTTGGTAGGGGTTGATGGCAGCGAGGCTCAGGTGCACAGAATAGAATTAATCAGACTCCCCAGTTCTTGGCACACAATTATTATTCAGTGCAAGGTCACTTTCCTGTTCCGTTTTGTTATTTTCCTCCCTTATTCCCCATCTTACCCCCCTTTTCAAAGTCATCCAGTCCAGAGGCTTTTCCCATGGTTGCCCATAATGGTTTGGGATAGTCCAAATATCTCTTTAATAACCAATTCCTATCGACTAACGTAGTGGAACAAGCAACAACATTTCAACAAGCAAGTTGCAAAAGGAGCATTACTGGATTGGATAATATTCTAGTGGACTTTCTTCACCTATCAGAAGGAGATTAATCATAACCTGTTCCATGCCTAACATAAAAGTATACGATAAAGAAAAATAAAACATGATCATGGAATGTTTATGCTTTTGAAGAGAAAAGTTACGTATCGGGGAGCTTTCAAATATTGAATAAGCTAAATAAGGCAGCAGCAAAAATCTTTGAGTACTAATGGGAAATCTCAGAAGTCTTTATTTATTGGTATGTCAACTACTCTAAGATTGCGAGGGTAACTCACTGACCTGAAAGAAACACCTTTTAAACCAGTGTGAGATGTGGCTAATTGACTAATCAGAGTAAGAAAGACCCAGATGACTTTTTAGAATAATTCAGATCAGAGTGAATATTGACAGGGCAGATGGTGAATGGCACTGAAAGGCAGATTTAATTTATTTACTCTTTGTTTTCTAGTTTCTGTAATTTTAATTAAAGTGAGTAAAAACAAAATCTTGTCTAACCATTTTTCTTCCCAATACGAAAGGTGTTGACACATCATATCATTGAGTTGGGAAGATAAAGACAAGGGCAAGGATTGGAATTTGGTGTGAATTAACATATCACAGGGCTCTTGTGTCTGTGAAAGGTGAGGAAACAAACACATGTGTTAATGTAATTCCAACTGTAAAGGAAGGCTGTCAAGGCATGTGTGTGTGCTTGGCCAAGTGCTGTTGATTCCAGAAATGTAATTTCATTTGATGGATTTTACTGTAATTAACACAGGGAGTTGCACTAGCTCAGAACTCTTAACTTTATTATCTTGGGAGAAGAACTATGAAATGTGTGCACTTATGAAGTAGGATTCATATTTTGCAGAGGGTTTATAATGCTAATAGGTCTTGGGAACCTTCTGGGATTGTGTCTTCAAACTTGCAATTAGGGTTTCTGTTTTGCAGTCTGAAGTGTGGTTTACCTGGAGCATTTCATCTTAAATGGTGTTTAATAGAACTCGGGAGCTCTTCAGGGAAGGGACTTGGATTTGGCTGTTGTTGCCTATTGAAAAGCACTAAGTTCACTTCTAGAGAAAACTCGCAGTCACTTTTCATGTGTACACTTGATTATTTTTAAAAAGCTAGTAGAGATTATGTCTAACAATTCACAAACACATAAAGTTTACATGAGTAAATTGTGTAGAGGGGTCGCCCTCTATTTTAATGATTAAACAAAAATCTTGGAGGCCTGCATGAACATAAGGTAGACAGGATAAACCAAAGGAAAACTAATTCATGGATTTCTTTTCATAGTAGATAGGAATAGCTCATGAGGTGTCTGGAACAAAATCGTAGTTTGGAAAGGAACTACCTGGAGATAGTAAAGCTCAAGCTTTAAGATGGGATCTACCTTCAGATCCGAATTCAGCTAACAACTTGGATACTGTCAAAGCAGTCTGCCCTTTCAAACCTCTCTTTGGGAAACTAATTAGCAGAATAATAAAAAGGCAAGATCAGCTCTTGTCTTCCTTGTTGGGGATATAAAAAACAGTAGTTCTAATTAGCAATAATTAAAATTTAATTAAGAAGCTCTTTGCAATCCTCCTCCCTCCTCCCTCAACTGGTGCTTGCCAGCTCTTGGTTGTGGAGCTGTTTTTATCCCTGTGGTGCTGAATCACGACTTAATCACAAAGCCTTAGATCACAGCTTACCCAGCCCTGAGAACTAATCACTGCTGCCTTCCAAGAGTGACAAGTACATTTCTAGATTTTAATAATATGAACAATTACTTTCTCCAATTTTATAATTCTAAATTATGACTCTTCTTTCCTCTTATCAATGAATTATAGATGCCATTGCCCTTTTTCCCCCCTTATCTTTATATTTGTTTCCCAAGTTTTACCCCTTGTTAAGACAAGAGGACAATAGGAGACCAAGAATATTAAATATTTGAACCCAGATTTCAACTTCTCTGTTTTAAAGTAGAGCAGAAAATTGGCTTATGAACAAAAGGCACATTGGTGAGCCACGTTTAAAAAATGAAAGTATTTGACTATTAAATAATAAAACAGCACACTGCAGATAAGGATTGAGGAAAGCAAATGCAGTACTTGATGTCATAAGTCTTATAGAGTCATCTAAGTATCAGTTTGAGTTTAGAATATTTCAAATTATAAAAAGGAACTCCTCTGAATTGTATGCTTCAATATGATTACAATGAATTTTATGTTATGTGAGTTTTTCTCAATAGAAAAGAGAACTCAAACTCTGACTTTGTCCTAGTTTTGGGAACGAATATTAATCACATAGCTTACAGAGAGGGGGAGAAAAAAACCCTGAAGATTTGATAGATCATTATGAGCAAAAGAAAAAGGAAATAATCAAGAACAGAGGGAAATTAGTTTTTTAAAAGCCATCGGACTAAGAAATATAACCCCAGTTCTTTAATTATTAAGGGAAGGGCTCTGAATCTGCGCCATTATCTTAATTATGTTTCTGGAGCAAACATTATTTCAATGTGATAAAAGATGACATGACACTAAAGGTAAAGCCAGAGCAGATGTTACATGAGTAACAAGCCAATAGGCCCACATTCTGGTAATTTCTTCCCCACTAGACATGTTCTCATTAATCTGTGATTAATAGGATTTGAGTATAGTAAATGATGATGATCTATTGTCTGTCTTTGTCGAGCACCATGGAGAGAGTAATTTGTCAGCTCAGCTTTTGTGTGACTATTTAATAGCAAAGAGGGAGAGAGAAAAGATGCTAATCTTCTAATTGGCATCTATAGAGAAGGTCTAGGAGAATACTGCCTGTATGGAAAGAGCCCAGAATAATTCCTATGCCTGAGGAAAGCAAATGTGGACTCTATGTATCTTTTATGTAATTGTGCCTTCTAGAGAAAGAAAGGAAGGGGTGGGGATAAAGAAAAAAAAACAGTAATGAAATAATCTTAAGGGATTATAAACTAACATTTACTAACCTATTCATGAGTCTTTGTCAACTGTAGTGACTTGCTAAAAAAACAAGCAAAAATTTTTAAAAATCACCTTTGGTTAAAAAATAGTTGCCCAGAGGCACCAAAAAAAGCAATATATAAAATAAGAAGCCACCATCATCATTACCACCATCAGCACCACCACCAACTAATACACTGAAGTTATGATTGTAGAACTATTAATAAATCAATTAATCTGATATCTTGAGCTAAAATGGTTTGATGATTAGTCTTATCAAACCTGCTGTGGAACCTTCTTCAAATGCCTGTCTTAGCCAGAACAAGGTATGAAATTGGTCTTTCCCTCCTTCTCTCCTCTTCCTCCTTGTCTTTAAAAACTTCATACGTTTTTCTATATTTTAGGTTTTTCCAGGTATTCTGGTTGCTGGAAATGAATAAGACTAGGTAGGAGAAGATATTTACAATGCATGACAGCAACAAATGATTAGTATATGCAGACCATATAAAGAACCACTGATCAACTTTTGGCAGAATTTGGCAAAGAAGAAATCCAATATGGGCAATGAACATATGAATAGGTGCTCAATATAAACAGTAATCAAGGAAATTTAACTCCGAACGATAAGATCCATCAGATTGGCCTAAGTTAAAATGCATGAGTAGACCAAATGGGGACTCAAACTGTGGTGGGAGTAAAAATCAGGCAATCATTTTAGAAAGAAAATTGTCAATATTTTGAGCCACTGGGTGGCTCAGTGGATTGAGCCGCTGCCTTCGGCTCGGGTCATGATCTCGGGGTCCTGGGATCGAGTCCCACATCGGGCTCTCTGCTCAGCAGGGAGCCTGCTTCCTCCTCTCTCTCTGCCTGCCTCTCTGCCTACTTGTGATCTTGCTCTGTCAAATAAATAAATAAAATCTTTGAAAAAAAAAAGAAACTTGTCAATATTTAGTAATTCAATTACAGTTTGTCAATATTTATAGCAATTCTCCTCTAGATCTTTATCCCAAAGAGATTCTTACACATATGCACAAAGAGACATGTAGAAGAATATTCATTGCAGGATTGTTTAGAATAGTGAACACAGTAGGAGTAGTGTAGTAGTTTTGGCACGTGTGTGTGCACGCGTGCACGCACAGAGGGACAAAACTACAAAGACTATATTTCAGCTTTTTTTTAAATTTTTTATTTTTTATAAACATATATTTTTATCCCCAGGGGTACAGGTCTGTGAATCACCAGGTTTACACACTTCACAGCACTCACCAAAGCACATACCCTCCCAAATGTCCATAATCCCACCCCCTTCTCCCAAACCCCCTCCCCCCAGCAACCCTGGGATTGGGAGGGATACAAACCATAAGTGACTCTTATATTTCAGCTTTTAAGAAGGGTACTAAAAACATTAGATAGGCTTCTTGTTTCTCTAAACGTATTGTTTTCATAGACTTGAGAAATTAATTTCTTTGTGCCTCAGTTTATCTGTTAAAAAAAAAAAGGAACCATTTAAGGTCTCTTCCAGTTATAAAGTTTAAAGATTCTCTTTTTAGGGGTGCCTGACTGGCTCCATTGATGGAGCATGCGAATCCCGATTTCTGGGTTCGGAGTTCCAGCCCCACATTGGGTGTAGAGATTGCTTAAAAATAAAATCTTTACAAAATAAAACATAAATAATCTATTTTACTCTGAAACATGAATCTTGATTTATACGAAACCAAAGCAGATGAGCAAGATTTTCCAAGCTTTTTCCCCAAGTTAGTAACAAAAGTGCATTTGTTCATGGAATATTATGGCTGTTATCAAAAGACAAAGGAAAGTTTTCTATCATGAAATTAGAAGGAAACCATTCTTGAGGGGAACCATATATACATGTATGTGTTTTGTGAATATATATATATATATATAAATATTTACATATATGTTATATATAAATACATTGTTCAAGGAGTGCTTGGAAAAGAGAGTTGGAGAGAGATGAATCAGATTTTAGACAGTAAGGTCTTCAGATATCAGTTTTTGCAATAGGGACTTTTCAGAGGAGTAGAAACATTTTGTCTTATATATTGAATTTCTGAGCCTAATAGGATTTTGCATCAAGGGTGATTATTTTCAGATCAGACAATGAGTTGAACTTCTTTGGTCCCACATGCTGAGCTGCAAATACACTAGCGACTTCCCATCACATAAGTTATTCTGCAAAGTGCTCTCCTGCTTTCCTATAATTCTAACCCTGAGTACCCCATGAAGGGCCCAGAAAGCAAAAATGTAGCTGTTTATTATATTAATTATAAGGCTCTGCTCTGTGATAATAATCCATTTGATAGTAAGTCCTTGATATCCCCCAATCCTGGCTTTGCAGGATGTTCATTCCTGGTTGAAAATGAATTCTTCTTGGGGGACAATGAGTTAGAAAAAGGCAGGGAAACTTCCATTTATATTCCTCTTGCAATCAGTTTCAACAAATCAGATGTCAAGGTATAGCATCTCTCAAATCTCCTCAAACCGTATTTGCTTTTGTTTGTTGCAGCCTAGAGAAATCTTCCCTTTTTCCTTTATTCCAAAAGCCTTTTCCATTTTGATTGGCATAGATTATAATGTTAAGAAACATTGTGGGATACAACATTAAGGAACAGACTATGGATTAATTGCGTTTCGTTGGAAGAAGATAACTATTCACCATGCATTTCCTTCCTTTTCTCCCCCCTTATTGAGATACAAGTGAAATACCACATTATATTAGTTTCAGTGTACAGCATAATGCTTTGGTATTTGTAGTAGATTATGAAGTGCTCACCACAATAAGTCTAGTTAACATCTTGTACCATATATAGTTAGAAATTTTTTTTTTCCTTGTGATGAGAACATTTAAGAAGCACTCTCCTGGCAACTTTCAAATATGCAGTATAGTATTATTAACCATAACCACCGGGCTGTACGTTGCACCCCCATGACTTGCTTATTTTGCACCTGGAAATTTGTACCTCTTGATCCCCCTTTAACCACTGCATCACCCCCCACTTCCGGCCTCCGACAGCTGCCAGTCTGTTCTATGTGTCTTATGAGCTTGGGATTTGTGTTGTGTTGTTTTTTAAGATTCTGCATATAAGTGTTTTTCGTCTTTCTCTGTCTGACTTATTTCACTTAGCATGATGCCCTTATGGTCGATCCATGTTGTCATAAATGACTAGTTTTCATTCTTTTTTATGATTTAACAATATTCCATTGTGTATGTATAGCATTTCCTTTTTTAATCTCTTATATTTTTGGCTTTTGTCTTCACCACGCTACAGAAAATCTTCTAAAATTAACTGCTTCTGGATGGCAAACTATATGTTCTGTAAGGGATTAATATCCAAAATATACTCCAAACCCAAAAGGAGCTCACACACTTATTAGCAAAAAATCCAATAATCCAATTTTTAAATGAGCAAAAGACCTGAATAGACATTTTTCTGAGGTGGGTGTGGGGATAGGGTAACTGGGTGATGGGCACAAGTGATGTGATGAGCATTGGGTGTTGTACACAACTAATGAGTCATTGGATACTACATCAAAAACTAACAATGTGCTATATGTTGGCTAATTGAAGTTAAAATTTAAAAAGATACACAAATGGTCAAGAGGTGCCTGAAAAGGGGAAATGCAAATCAGAACCACAATGAGAAACCACCTGGCACATGTTAGAATGACTATGGTCAACAAGACAAAAACTAACCAAAGCGAACCCTGTGCACTGTTGGTGGGAATGTCAATTGGTGTAGCTCTATGGAAAATGGTATGGAGGTTCTCCAAGAAATTAAAAATAGAACTATCCTGTGAACCAACGATCCCAGTTCTGGGTAAATATCCAGAGGAAATGAAATCACTATTCCAAAGAAATATCTGTACTTCCATCTTCATACATTGTTCACAATAGCTAAGGTATGGAAACAATCTAAATGCCCACCAACAGATGAATTAATTAGGTTGATGCGGCACATATACACAATGGAATATTATTCAGCCTAAAAAAAAGAAGGAAACTGTCATTTGTAACAACGTGGATGAAATCGGAGGACATTTTGCCAAGTGAACTAAGAGGATGACAAGTATCACAGAATATCTATTATATGTGGAATCTTTAAAAAGAAGTTGAACTCATAGAGCAGAAAAGTGGTTGCCAAGGATTGAGGATTGGGGGAAATAGAGAGAGGGTTAGTAAAAAGGTAAAAACTTATAGTTATAAGATAAATAAAGTCTCAGGATCTAATGTATAACATGGTGACTATAGTTGATAACACTGTATTAATTGAAATTTGCTAAAAGAGGGAAAACTGAAATGTTCTCACCAGGAAAAAAAGATAACTATGTGAGGTGAAGGATGTGTTAATTAACTTGATGGTGGGAATCCTTTCACAGTATATGTATATCAAATTGTCATGTTGTCTACTTCAAATATCTTAGAATTTAATTTAATTATACCTCAATAAAGCCAGAAATAAATTAGCTGCTCTTGGCTAAACCTAACATTCTTGTGTCTCTTGGCACAGGCTTTATCCCCCACTTTATTTCAAATAATTATAGATTCATGGGACTTGCAGCAAAAACTAGTAGAGATCCTGTGTGCCTTTCACCCAGTTTTCCTCCAATAATAGCATCTGATATAATGAAATGTTATATCGTCTTGTATAATGAAATTGAGGCTTCCCCAGTTTTATATGCAGTGACATGTGTATGTGTGCATATGTATGTGTAGGTATATGCAATTTTATCATGTATGTAGGTTGTGTTATGACCACAATCAAGATACAGAACTGGGGCACCTGGGTGGCTCAGTGGGTTAAAGCCTCTGCTTTCAGCTCAGATCATGATCCCAGGGTCCTGGGACTGAGCCTCACATGGGGAGGGGGGTAGCCTCTGCTCAACAGGGAGCCTGTTCCCCCCCCTCTCTCTGCCTGTCTCTCTGCCTACTTGTGATCTCTCTCTCTGTCAAATAAATAAAATCTTAAAAAAAA
Organism: Mustela nigripes; assembly: GCF_022355385.1. Classification (NCBI taxonomy): domain Eukaryota; kingdom Metazoa; phylum Chordata; class Mammalia; order Carnivora; family Mustelidae; genus Mustela; species Mustela nigripes. The sequence continues at coordinate 83,839,060 of NC_081569.1, forward strand.
AAAAGATACAGAACTAATCCATCATGACAAAGATCCTTTATGTTACCCATTTATAGTAATTTCTACTTCCTTTCCTTTCCAAAGTCCCTCGTAAAAAGTCCCTTCCAAAAGTTCCTCGTAACCACTAATATGTTCCCCATCTCCATAAGTTTATCAGTTTGAGAACATGATATAAATGGAATAATGGAAATATGTAACCTTTTGAGATTGGCTTTAGTCACCCAAGATAATTCTCAGAGGTTTTTTTGTTTGTTTGTTTGTTTTTTTGTTTTGTTTTGTTTTGTTGTTGTCTTTGGTTCCTTATGAGTTCTACATCTATGGACAACTAACTCTCCATATTGTATCTCTGCTTGTGTATGATAATAGTGCCAAAATGTTGGTTGGTCCCAAACTGAATATAGTTTCTATTATTTACATCCTGAGAGCCTTCTAGCCTTACCACCCTTCCAGCTGCCTAGTATGACAGTCCTGAAATTGTTTTTGACTCATCCTTTAGCTCAGCCTCCAATGTTCAATTGTGTATCAAATTCTGATTATTCTTTCTCTATGCCTCATATTTTATTCTTTTTCCTTATTCTTTTTCAATTCTCAAGCTATTGCTCTCATCCATAGTCTGTCTTACCTCTGTGCTATTGAGATAGACCCAGTAGCTAGTCCTTCTGCATTTTATTTCTCTCTACTCAAACCCTTTGTATACAGTCATAATCTGGAGGGGTCTGTCTTTCCTGGAGTGTCAGTACGGCACTACATTAGCAATGCCTGGGTGGCCCAGTTGGTTAAGTGTCTGCCTTCAGCTCAGATCATGATTGCAGGGTCCTGAGATCGAGTTCTGCATTGGGCTCCCTGTTCAGTGGGGAGCCTGCTTCTCCCTCTGTCTCCCCTGCTTGTGTGCATGCACTCACTCTCTGACAAATAAATAAAGAAAATCTTAAAAAAAAAAAAAAAAAAGAACCTACGTTAGCTCACTAGGTTCTACTACAGATACTTTGCAGTTATGTTGTCCTTCCAGTTCAGTCATGCTGGTCTTCATAGGTCTTTTTTTTTTTTTTTTAAGATTTTATTTATTTATTTATTTGACACAGAGAGAGATCACAAGTAGGCAGAGAGGCAGGCAGAGAGAGAGGAGGAAGCAGGCTCCCTGCTGAGCAGAGAGCCGGATGTGGGACTGGATCCCAGGACCCTGAGATCATGACCTGAGCCGAAGGCAGCGGCTTAACCCACTGAGCCACCCAGGCGCCCCCATAGGTCATTTTCTTATCTCTGTACTCATACTGTATTTCCAGTGGAATTCGTGTGTGGGCATGTATGTGTATGTGTGTTTACTAGCCAATATTTTGTGTGAAGTTTTGCCTCCTGGAGGCTTAGTAACACTGAGAAGGCTTAGTAACACTGAGAAGCTTAGTAACACTGAGAAGAATCATGGGGCATCTTGGCAGTCAGATGGGAGGAGCCACTTTCCGAGTCCTCAGTCAACTGCCTGTCTAGCCCTTCTCTCGCAGTCCTTTGATGTGGTCTGGTTTCTAAATTTCACCACATAGAATTCCAAAGAATTCCTCTTCCTATCAGGAAGGCTACGAAGCAGGACAAAGATTCCTAAATTTCCCTCAACTGGACCGTTTTAGAAGTAAACATACAGATGGCTTTTTACTTTTAAGTATTGAAAATTCCTTTCCTTCCCTCCCCTCACCCCTCCTCTCACCTCTCCTCTCCTTTTTTCTGGTTTCATTTTAAACTGCTAGTAAATTTACAGGACCAAACCAGAAGCAGTAAGAATGCTAAAAACAAAAACAAAACCAAAAACCTGCATTCCTTTCTCCTAGTCATCTTAGGATAAGTAAAGTCACAAAAAATTTATTTATTTATTTTTAAAGATTTTATTTATTTATTTGACAGACACAGCGAGAGAGGGAACAGAAGTAGGGGGTGTGGGAGAGGGAGAAGCAGGGTTCCTGCTGAGCAGGGAGCCCGATGTGGGGCTCAATCTCTGGACCCTGAGATCATGATCTGAGCCAAAGGCGGACACTCTAACCAACTGAGCCACCTAGGTGCCCCCCACCTCATTTTTTTTTAAAAGATTTTATTTATTTATTTGACACAGAGAGAGAGAGATCACAAGTAGGCAGAGAGGCAGGCAGAGAAAGAGGCTGAGCAGAGAGCCTGATGCGGGGCTCGATCCCAGGACCCTGAGATCATGACCCGAGCCAAAGGCAGAGGCTTAACCCACTGAGCCACCCAGGCGCCCCCCCCAATTTTTTTTAAATAGTAATAGCTGTACTTCATTTTCATTGAGATACAGTTGGATATTATCTATTTTCTCAGAGTCAAGCAAGACTTGTTTGAACCTTAGAGAAAGCCCCATGCACCTTACATTGTTGTTTCTTTTTTTTTTAATTAATTAATTAATTTTTTTTTAGTGTTTTTTTTTTTTTTTTAATAAACATGTATTTTTATCCCCAGGGGTACAGGTTGTTTCTAATTCAAGGTTCTTCCTACCTAACATATAGAAAAACAATCCAACAATCAACAATCCCTTGAGAATCAATGTGGAACTCTGGAGTCAGAATAGTTTTATTTTTATGTACATATGTATATATTTACATTTTTTAAAAGTAATCTCTACACCCAATGAGGGGCTGAAACTCACAACCCAGAGATCAGGAGTTGCATGTTCCACTGACTAAGCCATCTGGGTGCCGGGAGTTCTGTTATTTGTGAACTTCCTGTCCTCGGGCAATTTACCTGATTTCTGTGAGCTTCATCTTTTCCTCTGTAAAATGTAGATGGCAAAACTTAGCTCCTAGGGTTATGAAATAAATAAGATATCACAGGTAAAGGACCTAGCCTAGAGCTGGCACAGAGTAGCCCTCAACAAATAGGACTTTACTCTTTCCCTCTCTTTCTTCTTAGGTTACTTCTGCACATATGGGGACACTAACTGCTTACTAAATGAATGTATAAAGATATTCTTTATTCCTGCATAGAAATTTCCTTTCCTTCCATTTCTCCTTTTCTTCATTGATGACTTGACTGCAACATAATAATCCTGATAACTTTCGTTAAGTCTTTATATTAAATAAACAGTAGTTTGTACATTATTTTGTTCTCTTGGAAGATTGGGAAGCCATGTTATGAAAAATAATAGAGTAAAAAAATGATGAGGTAAAATAAATCCAATGTTTATAGTTACAGTGAATGAAGCAATATAAGGGTATGAGATTGGAAAAACATCTTTAAAGTATCCCTGACAAGGGCAGAAACGGTCAGACTGTTAGAAAATTATTTTAAGTTGAGACAGGCTTAAATTTTACGAAGATGGATTTCTAGCTATAGAGAAGTGAAGAGGTTGACAAATCAACTTTCCCCCCAAATCAACTATAAAACTGTACAGAACTTTCAAGATCAATCATTTTAGGGCTCAGGAAATCTATTGGGCTCAGGCAAACAACAAACTGAAAACTGTATGTTCTTTAAAAACTGCTGAAAAATGGGAGGCTTCGCTAAAGGAGTGAGTGTCCAGGGGCCATCTCCATCTTCTACCCTAGTCTGTGGGGGCTCTTGGCCTATTAGGATGGTACTGGCTCTAAAAACCAGGAGCCAGAAGAGGCTAACCTGATTTGGAGTAGAGGATAGAAAACCCACATTCAGCTAACAGGAAAAGCCTGCAGCTCTCTTAGCCTTAGGTCTTGGTTGAAGCAAAAGGCATAGGAAGACCACCCAGAAATTTAACAGATCTTAGCAATAAGCTAACTCTTTTCAAATCTATTTTTACTGAGATATAATTGACATACATCACTGTGTAAGTTTAAGGTACCCAGCATTGTGGTGTGACTTATATACATTGTGAAATGATTACAGCAATAAGTTCAGTTAGCATCCATCAGTGATATAATATAAAGAAAAAATAAAACAACAAAAATTTTTTTGTGATGAGAACTCTTAGGATTTACTCTTGACAACTTCCCTATAGATCATTTAGTAGCGTTAACACAAGCTATGTTGTCCGTTACATTGCTAGTATTTGTTATGTTACACGGGGAAGTCTGTACTTCTTGACTTCCTTCCTCCAACTCCCCCTCCCCCGAACCTTTGCCTCTGATAACCACAGGTCTGATCTCTTTTCCTATGAGTTTGATTTGTTTTCTTTTTTTTATTCTACATAAAGGGGAAATCATATACTATTTATCTTTCTCTGTCAATTATTTTACTTAGCATAATACTGTCATGGTCTGTCCATGTTGTTGTAAATGGCAGGATTTCCTCATTTTTCATGACTAAATAATATCCCATTATATAGAATAGAATAGAATAGAATAGAATAGAATAGAATAATTATACCACAACTTCTTTATTCATTCATCTATTAGTGGGCACTTAGGTTGTTTCCACGTCTTGGCTGTTGCACTTAATAGCAATAAGATAAATCTTGGTTGGAATTCCAAACTTCTCTGGCCATCTGGGAACTTGAAGGCATGTGCTGTGAAGACCAAGAGGGCCCTACAGCAGAAAGTGATAGTGTGGGGATACTTGAAAATTGCCCAAACTTTAAGTGCATCATTAAAGCAAGTAGCAAGCTGACCTATCATCAAAGAATAGAAGTTTTCAGAGTTAGAGGTGTTTGAATATTTCTAACTAATCATTCCCTCACCACCAACCTCTGCAACCACAGGGATGATTGCTAGGAAGTGAGGCCAAAAGATAAAAGTGAGAATTAAACATCCCTGATCAGTGATATCTGTGACCACTTACATTGGGGGGTTACTTAAAACAACAGCAACAACAATACAAAGCCAGCAACAACAAAAATCCTAAGAGGGAAAAAGAAAGAAAATAAGAATCTAGAATTGCATAATTTATTACCTAAAATGTAATAAAATGTAAACATTTCTCAAAAAAAAAAATCAAAAAGTATGCAAAAAAAAAAAAAAAAAGCCCACAAGGAAATATGATACATACTCAGGGGGAAAAACTGTCAATGGGAAACTGTCTCTGAGTAGTCCCAGATGTTGGATTTAACAAAGTCTTTAAAGCAGTTACAAATATGTTAAAAGAATTATATATTATAAATTTGTTCAAAGAGGAAATCATATTTAACCAATTAAAGAGCACAATAGTGAAGTCAAACTTCTGTCTGACATGATACAATTTTCTTACATATAGCCAAAACACAGTAATGCTTTCCCCAGAAGTCCTTGAGTGATGTTTGCTTTTCTCCTTGATATCCTATAACATAAATACTATAATGTAAACTTAACTATTATTTTTTTAAAGATTTTATTTATTTATTTGACAGAGAGATCATAAGTAGGCAGAGAGATAGGCAGAGAGAGAGGGAAGCAGGCTCCCTGGGATCAATGACCTGAGCCGAAGGCAGAGGCTTTAACCCACTGAGCCACCCAGGAGCCCCTAAAGTTAACTATTGTTAATACATCTTACGTGTTACATGATAAGGGGGTAAGAGAAGGAAGAAAAACATGTTAACCGTGTGTATATATAAATATACATATTCATAACCAAAGAAGGAAGAAATAGTCATAAAAATTTCAGTCTTCTGCAACTAGTCCTGTGGTCATAGCTAGTATTTATGTTCGAAAGTATCAAGGAGGGAGGGCTGCCGGGTGGCTCAGTTGGTTAAGCATCTGCCTTCAGCTCACGTCATGATCCCAGGATCTGGAATCAAGTCCTGAAATGGCCTTTCTGCTCTGTAGCAAGCCTGCTTCTCCCTCTCCCTCTGTCCCTCCACCTCCCCCCAACCCTGCTCCTGTTCTCTCTCTCTCAAATGAATAAATAATTTAAAGAAGTGGGGAGGGGAACTGTCCTCTACACCAAGAAGGCGCTTTGAGACTGAAAAATAAAGCCAGTAACTCCATACAGTTTACACAGCATTTTATTCAGGATCTCTTACTGATAGGGCAGTTCAGGTGGGTGACACTTTGGAGCTGTGCAGGTCTTGCCTGCAAAGTCTGGACCCTAGTCTACAGATTTTATGGAATGAGAGGATGTACAAGACGGCTTTGTAGTGAGATCTGCGGGTTCACGTGCACCTAATTGACAGCTGACATTTAACAGACTTCATGGGGCCATTTGTGTGTCTGGAGAGGGAAAGACTGTGTTATCTCTAACAAATTCATGGGAGGCTGAAGTAAGCCCCTCCCCCCACCCACTCTGGCCTTGGTGGGCATTTCTAAGGTATGTTTATTGATCTCCAAGGGGCATAAACCCAAGAGAGATCAGCTAGTGGAGATGAACAAGATAGAGGGCCAAAGATGGGGTCAGTATTGTCAATGCTCCTACAATTTATAACCATCTTCTTCCTCTACCCAGTCCATAATCCCTTTGCCTTCAGCAAGCACCTCAGCTAGTTGTAGTTCTTTGCCTCGTGGGGTAATTAAACCATCATTCCCAAAGGGTTGGCCATTAGCAATCCTGCTTTAAGTGGTTATTGTAGTTTTTCCATTGACTTTAATCAAAGGGTATGGGAGTGCTAAGAGATGTTCTAAGGGATCTCTCCCATTTCCATTGTGTACTAGCAGCCCAGTTCCCCTTCACAAATTGGGATCAGTCACCCAGGGCAGTACAGTAAGTTCCTCCTTTGCCTGTTAATCCAAAAACAGGACAAGTCCAGAGTGGTCAGGTGGCAGTCTTACATTCCAGTTCAGTGGAATCATTGTTGTATCTCCTGTGGAAGCATTCTTCCATTTGGAACAAAGATCTCGAGACCAGGAAATCATAGGGTCATGAGGATGGGAAACAAAGCTTTTCCTTAGGTGGATCACTAGGGGTTAATATTGGATGTACTGACTTAGACATATACAGACTCTTGGAAGACATTATTCTGGGCTTGCAAGGTGGCCACTGAGCTGGCACTGTAACTGAGTTTTTGAACGTGATTCTACTGTTCCATCAAGCCAGCTATTTCGGAATGATGAAGGCGGTAGAACTGATGAATTCCCTGAGTGTGGCCCCACTGCTGCACTTCATTTGCTGTTAAGTGAGTTGTGAGATCAGAAGAAATCCTGTGCAGAATATTGTGATAGTAAAATAAGACATCTTATAGTCCATGGATGGTAGTTTGGGTAGAAGAAGTGCATTACCAGAGTGGTAAATCCATATCAAGAGTGTCTGTCGCATTAAGAATAAAACACTGCCCCTTCCATGCTGGAAGCAGCCCAATGTAATCAGCCTATCACTAGGTAAATGGCTGATCACCCCAGGTAATGGCACCATATTGGAGACCCAGTGTTAGTCTTTGTTGCAGGAGCCACTGAGCAGTGCCTAGAGCCAGATTTGCTTCCACGAGTAGAAGTCCATGTTGCTCCATTCCTGCTATTATGAACACTTTGTTCACGATCCCAATGGGCAATGACAGGAGTGGCTGGGGACAGAATGAGTCATCCTACCCTCCTGATTATGAAAACTCTTCTCAGCTGAGTCACTCTTTGGTGAGCATTCACATGGAACACAAATATCCTCAAGTTTTTTTTGCCCATTTAAGAGTTCTGTACACATACCTCTTCTCCAAACCTCTTTGTCATCAATTTTTCCTATCATGTTCCTTTTAAGTCCCTGACCATCCAGCCAAAATATTGGCCTCAGCCAATGCATCCATATAGACTCATATCTTTGGCCATTTTCTCCTTCCAAGGAAAATGAACAACCAGATGCACTGCTCCATTTCCCCTCCCCACCCCCCAACTCTGGGAAGATTTCCCTTCACTACTGCCCTTCAGGGGTGTCCCAGAAAGGGGCTGTATTGTGCAGTTGTTTGTTTGTGGGTGGTGTCTGCATATTCTACAGCACCATCTGTAAATCAGCTTCTGCTTTCTCTTCTTCTGTCAACTGGTCGAAAGTAATTCTCTATGAGGTCGGATGTGCAGGCTTGGAGAGAGAATGTAATGTAGCCAGAATGGGGGTCATGGGAATTCGGGCCACTTCCTCATGTAACTTACTTATACATTCAAGGCCTGCTTGATCCTAATCTTGTATATGCCACTTCCAATTGATGGAGTGCTGCTGTGCACACGCAGCTTTATGGGTTGGTGAGTCAGATAACACCCAGTTAATGATGGGCAGTTTAGGTCACATGGTAACTTGATGCAGAAAACAGATGGATCTCTGGGAAAGACAGTGGTTTATCAACACCTTAGCCAGGTGGTGACTCCAATCACAGCTGCTGTTTCAGGTGTGATTTCCTTTGCTGAGCAAAGGAATACATCCTCTGGTACCTGGTATGTAGCTAGTGGTCTGGCAAATGCTTTCTTGTTGATACCTGATGGATTTTGATGATATTTTGGGACTCCTGGAATTAGTGTTTTTTTCAGAGTTACTGTCTAGTATTCCCTAAAAAATCTGATTTTTTCCCTTTGGAAATAGCTGGGGGAAAGATTAATAAAAATTTTGGGGTGAGTAGCCGTGTCTTTCCTCAAGGAATGCATCTTCCTCTTAACTCAAAAGGTTCTGAGTCTATAAACTGGTTCCTCAAGTATGGAAATTGACTGAGGAATAATGACTCTGCTTTAATGATTCAAGTTAGAGCACTAGAGGATGCTAGGGTTCCCCCTTACAAATTTCTCATGGTCATGGTGAGAGGTGTGTCCTCTAAAGCCTCCTGGGTTAATGACCAGGTCTTACAAATAACTCCACTCTAACATTTTAATCTTCCTATGCCTTTGGGTATTTTCCTCTACAGTATACCAGTGCAGTTCTAGAATTTCTACTTCATTCGTTGTAGGCAACTTATTGGTCTGTGTTTTAGCCCACCTACCAAATAAACTATTAGAGCTCTTTCTAACCCTTTAAGGTAAAACACTGAATCTAGAATCTCTGTTTAGTGGGCCCATAACGATACATTCGACCTGATCAAATTTTATACTCCTTCTATCATTATCAACCCTCTTGATATCCATTCCCACACATATTCTCCAAATTTCTATCTGCATAAATTAGAAAAACTTTGCAGTTCTTTTGTATATTATACTTGCTCATGGGTCATGGTTTGTATTTCAGTCTTTGGAGCCTGCTTGTCCTTGAATCTAGAACTAGAAACAAAGAGAGGTGACAGGAGACTCAAAGGTATCTTTTTTTTTTTTAAGATTTTATTTATTTATTTGACAGAGAGAGATCACAGTACACAGAGAGGCAGGCAGAGAGAGAGAGAGAGGGAAGCAGGCTCCCTGCTGAGCAGAGAGCCCGATGCGGGACTCGATCCCAGGACCCTGAGATCATGACCTGAGCCGAAGGCAGAGGCTTAACCCACTGAGCCACCCAGGCGCCTTCAAAGGTATCTTTTAAGGCAAATACTTCAGGGGAGGCCATTATAGATTCTTCAGGCAAAGCAGGGTTAGCCTGCTCAGACAGAAATGGAGGCCTATTTATACTGAGAAAGAAACTAAGCAGAATTTAGAGGTTTAATGTCCACAACTTCATCAGCATCTTCTCATATATCCATTCTAGTTTTCAAAAGTTACTCTTTACCTACCTAAATATTTTTAAAATTTTACTTTAGAATTTTTATACTTATTAATTGCATTTTAGTTAGACAATGTTATAGTCCTTTGAAACTGGATTAGAATTTAATATGTAAATAACCAAATGTAAAAACCTTCCTAGTCCTACAACCTGATAAAAATCTGACTTAGTATGTTAATTTAGACAAGATGGGAATATGAAGACTTTTGAGGCTCTTAGTCTATGTAGGCGTAGCAACCTATGATTAAGCCATTCATTCAGCATTCAATGAACTTAAAAAAAAAAATCCTTATTTATTTATTTATTTATTTATTTATTATTTTCTTTCTTTCTTTCTTTGACAGAGCACAAGCAGAGGGGAACAGGGGCTGGAGAAGCAGGCTCCCCACTGAGCAGGGAGCCCAATGCAGGCCTTGCTTGACTCCAGGACACTAAGATCATGACCTGAGCTGAAAGCAGACACTTAACTGACTGAGCCACCCAGACTCCCCTCAATGAACACAATTTTTTTCAAAGATTTTATTTATTTATTTTTTTGACAGAAAAAGACAGTGAGAGAGGGAACACAAGCAGGGGGAATGGGAGAGGGAGAAGCAGGCATCCCACCAAGCAGGGAGCCCAGTGCTGGGCTCCATCCCAGGACCTTGGGATCATGACCTGAGCTGAAGGCAGTTGTTTAATGATTGAGCCACTCAGGCTCCCCTCAGTGAACAATTTAATGAACACTTCCTGAATGCCTGGTCCTGTGTTTGGAACTGGGAATATAAACATAGCTAAAACCTAATTTCTACACTCAAGAAGTATATAGTCTAATGATATAAAAAGTCTGTCAGTGCCTAGTCTTACCAAACTCCTTGTTGTATGGTAAGAGTCATCAATCAGTAGCAATCTGGACATCACCTGATAATCATCTATGCCCTGAAACATGCCCAGCTTGCCCACTTGAACTCTCTTGAGGGTAAAATAGAGACAGTAATACCTGTGCTAAATGGTGGTTGGGAGGCTTGATAAGATGCAAAGTACCACAGAGCTAGACACTCTACAAATAATAGCTCTTATGAGTTAATATGAAATACATCCTGACTCAAAATCAAAGAGCAAGTGGTATTTGCACCACTGAACAGTCATAAAGATTTGGGTATCTGAGACTCAATTCCTCTATATTCTCTTAGGAGAAAAGTTTGTAGACTTGAAATGGGCTTAATGGAATTCTTCTTTAGTTATGACATAAAGGAGTACCTCTTCTTCCTTTATATTCTTGTGTTCTCATAGAACACATCTCGTTGCTTTTCTTCCTAGCAGTTATCTCAATTTGTAATTAGATATGAATGAGTACGATGACTTGATAATGTCTGTCTCTCCCACTAGACTAAGGGCATTGTGAATATAGGGGCATGTCTGGCTTTGCTTATTGTCAGATCTTCAGAGTTTAGCACAATGCCTTGCACATGGTAGATAGCTAAAAAGCACAATAAATGGATCAGTCAATCAAGGATCACTTAAGGGTGAAACACTGAAAGGATTTCTATTAATGTTGTAAGTAAATATTGGTTAACTATTGGTTAATACTATTCTATGAGTTGAAGGTGATGCAATGAAACAGGAGAACACAACAGGATAAATATGGTAAAGGAGGAGAATAAATATTATTTATAGATGATGGTTCTGTATATAATTGTAGCAGGGCCACCTGGCTGGCTCAGTTGGTAGAGCACGTGACTCTTGATCTTAGGGTTGTGAGTTCAAGCCCCACGCTGGGTGTGGAGCTTACTTAAAAAAAAAAAGAAATAAAATTTTTAAAAACTTAAAAAAAGATTCTCTCTATATAACCGTATCAAGTATATCATCTAAAAATCTATAAATGATAAGTTTAGAAATCAAAGTGGATTAAAAATAAATTTATTAGAATCAAGAGCTTTCTTGTGTACCAACAAAAACCAGTCAGAAAATACAATGGGAAAAATGTCATTCATAAGAGCAGCAAAAGAATGTCAGATACTCAAGGAAAGTCTAACAATATTTTTGGCACTTGTATAAAGAAAACTATAAAACTCTACTGTGGGACATAAAAAGAAATCTTGGAATAAACAAAAAGGCTATCTTTCTTTAATATGGGAATATATTATGCAAATAACATGAATGTCCTAGTGCGACAGATTCAAATAATACAGAAAAACACAGCAAAAGATAAAATTCCTCCTTTATCAACCTTCAACTCAATTATCTCCCTAGATATAACATGTACAACCTCTAGACCCCTTTCTGTGAGTTTACTTACAAGTAATTGTGTGTGCTGGGGGGGGGTGTGCATGCGTGTGTGTGTGCACGCGTGTTTGTGTACTTGTTTTGCCTTTCACAGATAAGGCTTTTATTCTGTAACTCTTTATGCTGTAACTTTCTTTTCCTAGTGTATTTTCTCTCTCTTCTTCATATTACTTTCGGTGGTTCTGTCTTCCAGTTTACTGATTCTTTCCTCTGTCTCTTCTGTTTTGTGTTGAGTCCACCCGCTGAGCTTTTTATTTTAGTCATTGCATTTTCAGTTCTAAAATTTCCATTTGGCTCTTATATTTTCTATTTCTTTGACTAGACTTTCTATTTCTTTGCTGAGGCTTCCTTTTTTTTTTTTCATTTGTTTCAAATGAGTCCATAATTGCTCACTGAAGCATTTTTATCATGGTTGCTTCAAAATCCTTGTGAATAATTCTTATATCTCTATCATATCAGTATTGGCCTCTATTTTTTTTCTACCCATCGTGAGATCTTCTGGTTCTTGATATGATGAATTATTTTTTTATTGAAACCTGGACATTTTTATCCTATATTATAAGACTCCAGATCTTATTTAAACCTCTGTTTAAGCTGGCTTTCTCTGGTACTACTCTAGCAATAGAAGGTGGGTGGGAGGAGCACTGCCCCAATACTGCCAGGTGAATGTACAAGTCCAAGTTCCCCACTCAGTCTCCACGGACACCTGAAGGGTTGCTCCTTGTACTGCTAGGTAGAAGTGAGAGTCCTGGTTCCTTTCAGTCTCCACTGACACTGTGGTGGTGGTGGCCTCTTGAGTGCTGGACAATGGTGAAAATCCTGACGCTCTACTAGGCCTCCTCTGACACCACCCTGGAGAGAATATTGGACCACCTTGTTGAAGCTCACTGAGAGTGGAAGTCCAGTCTTTCTTCTAGGAATTTTTTTTTCATCAGTGGAGGTGGAGATCACAGATTTTCACTGTAGTGTCTGGCTGACATACAGTATTATTGTCTAAAAGTTTTCTATCTTACTAAACTGCTGTCTTTTTGCTACCCTAGCTAGATGAAGATTTGGGGGGGAGGGCTTTTTTTATTTGTACCTGTTGGAATTTCCAGGCTACCAACTTCTTTAGTTCCCCTCTGGGGTATACGAAGCAAAAGAATATCCAGGGAATTCATATAATGTCAAGGTCCCAAGTCAGTTTTCCTCTCTGCACCTTTCAGTCTTCTTACATTTATTTTATATTTAATGTCCAAGATTTTCAGGGGTACATAAGAGAGAGGGATAGGGATAAGTATGGCTATTCCACTTCTCCAAGGCAGAGTTCCTGAGACCTGTTTTTAAACAACTAAATCCTGTCTTAACGATTCTTCTGTGTAACTGTTTATGGTTATATATAGTAATCTGTAAGTATAGATGAATGCAATTTATATAACCACTCCTTACTGGTAAATATATTTTTTCTTACTGGTAAATATTTAATGTTTTCTAGATTCAGTATTATAAAAGCTAATTCCCCCTAACAATTCAGAACTTCAGTGGAATCTGTGTGAGTTGACCAGATGAATTTAATAATGGAAATTTAGGTAAAAGGAAGGTGATAAGGGAGTACTTGAAAACCAAATGGTAAATATAAAACTATTATAAAAATTATAGTAGTGTGATTTTGACATAGGTATAGACAGATCAGTAATTGAGAAGAGAAAATCCAGAAATAAATATAGGCATATATGAAAATTTAGTATGTGACAGAAGTGGTCTCTTTAATAAATAGCTTTACAACAACATTTTCCAAGTTGGCAATTCTGCACAAATTAATTTGACTTCTGATTGTTAAAAATAATAATAAACTAACTTCCAGATTGTTAAAGGAGCAAATATTAAAAAGAGACCACAGAGGTCCTACCAAAAAAACTTGGATGAATGTTTTTACAGTCTAGGGGTGGGGAAAGACTTCCTAAACATGACAGAAAAGTACAGAAGAAATGACTCATAAATTAGATTACATAAAAGTAAAAAATTCTTCTGGGAAGTAAAAACCATCTTGAACAAAGTTAAAGATACATAAAGAAAATGAAATATCTGCAATACATATAAAAGAAAACCATAAAACATTTCTATAAATTAATAAAAATCAATATACTATGAAAAAATAGACAAAGCAGGTAAAGGGAAACTGAAAAATGATGAAATTACATAGGTCAAAAACCTATGAAGAATGTTTAATATCACTGGTTATCAAAATTATGCAAATAAAAAATAAGATACTTTTCACTTTTCAGAATGGAAAAGATAAAAAGTTATTTGGTAAAACCCAACATTGAGAGTGTGGGGAAATGTACCTTTAGTAAATGTCCACGTGAGTACAGATTTGAGTATTTCAGAGGGCGCTATGGCAGTATATGTCATCATTTTCCATCAGAATTATCCTCTGATTCAGTAATAGTTTCAGGAACATAGCCTAAATTTTCATTATTGTGTAGTTTATAATAGAAAAACAAAAAAATGGATATAGCTTTAGAAGTTCATTGATAAAGGGTTAGATGATAAAAAGGGCACATTCATGCACTGTGTACTCTCACCAGTTAAAATAGTTAAGAATCTCATGTACTGACTTGAACCAATATTTAAGATCTTGTTGAATAAAAATTGCCAGGTAGCTTTTTTAATAATGCTATTTATATAAAGCTCTATGTGCATGTGTACGTGTGTGCACGTGTGCTTTGAGAGATTCTAAAAGGAGCAAAGGTTTACTCTAGGGGCCATGATGGCAGGTGTACATTTTGTCCTTTATTGTTTCCTGTACTATCAGAATGGGAAAACGTATCATTTTTGAGAATCAGAAAAAAAGCTGGTTTCATTAAATCTCAATTACAGCCATCACTAAAGAACGTCTCAAAATCGTTTACGGCATATACTACTCTATACCCAAATTGCATAAATGCATACGCAAGACCACGACTGATGCCATCCTTTGGTCACCTGAATAGTGAATGAGAATTTTGGTTCACGGTCAGGCTCTGTTTTGCTTGGTACTGTAATTTAATGACCAGATAGCCCAGGAATGTTGGCCCACAGTACTCTGTTGGAGTTTTATTACCATGAAATGATGTGATACAGGACGGTCCATTATAGGTCTCTCTGGCTGGGGAATCGTAGGCAAGTGAGTTAGCCTCTTTGAATCTCAGCTTCCTCTGTAAAAATATTATCTGCTATCTTTCTACTTCACAGAACTGTAAGGATTAAGAGATGGTGTGTCTGAAACATTTTCTAAATTCTGCCGTGCTAGGGTAGTTACTATTCTTATCATCATGTTTACTAAAATAAGGAAAACTGCCATTAACAATGGGGATGATAGATATTATCAAAATTAAAATGATGAATGATGTCAAGCAGTGAGCTTTGGGAAGAATAAGCCTTCCATCTAGAATTAGTATCAAACTTTAACTCTGGCATCCTTCTGCTGAAATCATAGGATAACATTTTGATACTTTGAGCCACATAAAACCTGGAAGCCATTGCTACATGGTGATAGGTAAAGGAAAGGACATGTAATTCAATCCACCAGGAAGATTTTTATCCAAAATGAAACTATTTTCTCTCCCTGCTAGTCAGGCAGAAATCTAATTACTCATGTTTGATCTGCTAGGGAGAGGCAAACCTGAGAAAATAATAGATTATAGACAATTTTATTGAATGTAATCTTTGAAATCAGCAAATGAAGATTTTGCACTTTGCACATAGTTACTTAGCTGATGTTAAGAATAAGATCAGGTCAATAATAATAATTTTTGTTTTACTGTGATCTGTTCTAGTTTCAGTTATGGAGCTGGCTATTTCGTTGTCCCTTTCTTTGAGAGAATGCTTTAAAGGTAATCTCTCTCTAGTTGTGGGTTTAGTGCAGAATTGTTTTTCATATCACCTAATGTTTCAGACACAGAACCAGAATAAAGTTAAAGACAAGCAGTGGGAAGGCTGGAAGCATAAAGAAAGATGCTGAAATGAACTCTTTACCTTTCAGTTGTGTCCATCCTCACAGCCATCAGGCTAGTTTGATCCAATGAGGCATGGGAGTGGGAGCAAGCAGAAATACACAGTGTTGTGTAAAGCCAAGTACTCTCCTCTTCCTCTCCTTTTTGCTTTGCACAGTTGGGTGGGGGAGGGCAGAAGACCTGGTTCCGGCGGCAGATCTGGGCTGTCTGACGGGATGTTGAAGGCTGGCACAGCCAAGGGTTGGGAACCACTATCGGTGGTCCTTCACTTTGGGCACAGTACTGACCACCTGGCACACTTCCTGTTTATCCTCACAACAATGCTCTAACGTAAGTGGTCTGATCCCTGTTGGACAGTTAAGGGAACGAAACGTGGCCTAGATTACACAGGAGGGAAATATTTCAACCATCAGATGAAATAATATTTAAGAAAATGCTTTCAGATTTGTGAAATGTGGAGCACTTGAGTGGCTCAGTCAGTTAAGCGACTGCCTTCAGCTCAGGTCATGATCCCAGGGTCTTGGGATGGAGTCCTGCATCGGGCTCCCTGCCCAGTGGGGCCTGTTTCTCCCTCTGCCTGCTGCTCCCTCGGCTTGTGCTTTCTCCTCCCCCCCCCTCCCTCTCTGTCAAATAAATAAGTAAAAAAAAAAATTTTTTTTTTAAGATTTTATTTATTTATTTGAGAGAGAGGCAGTGAGAGAGAGCATGAGCAAGGAGAAGGTCAGAGGGAGAAGCAGACTCCCCGTGGGGCTGGGAGCCAGATGCGGGACTCGATCCTGGGACTCTGGGATCATGACCTGAGCCGAAGGCAGTCGTCCAACCAACTGAGCCACCCAGGCATCCCAAGTAAAATGTTTTTTAGAAAAAGAAATTGTAAATGCTCTACAAATTTTAATTGTTGAGATTATTATTACACTAGCCCTCAGCAAGGAAGTAAAAATCTGTTCTTTCCTAGCATGCTTTCCCAGACAGGCTTCCACCCATTCTGCGTTAATACAGCAACTGCTTGCAGTTCCAGAAAGGGCAGGCTTAGTATTCCAGCGACCCTGGGTGTTCCGGTGGCCCTGCTGGTGCACCTTGCTGAGACGATTATCTTGCAAAGATGACGCTGGATCCCGGGGTAGGGTGGTGGTGGTGGTGGAGACAAACAAAGGGAAATCTACTTTCCTCATTACTCTGTGAGGATTATCCCACCATGAGAGTACAAAGGCGAATTTTATCGTATGTGTGGGAATGATCGGGCTGATAATGGCCTCGCATCCTAATTGGTCTCTTAGGATGGGTCACTCTGTGCTCTTAGGACTTCCCGGTCTTGTCTCTTTTTGTTCTCCAGGAGCCGCGCACAGCAGCGTGTTTGTCAGTTTCACAAGCGCTCAGCTGTGCCCCGATAGCCCGCGGTCACCCTCAGATTACCGATAGCTGGTGTGTCCCGAGAGATGGGGCTGGGGCGCCCCAGCTGCCTCGCTCCCGAATCACTGGCAGCTCCTTTCCAAGAGGCTGCCACCCTTTCTCTGGCGTTCGAAGGTTATCTAAGTGCCTACCATTCAACTCTGTTGTCCCTTGTGGTGGTAACTGCTCTGACAACAGTTTGCCTTCTTATGGGAATATCCCACCACGCTGTAGGGAAAAAGAGGCAAAACTTTATTCCCACGTTCTGACTAGGACTCTGGGGTCTGTTACATCTTTTCTCAGCCCTGTATTAACTCGTGATATTTCTTGCCCGTTTGGCTTCTCAGGAGTCAAATCATCAAATACGGCATCTTGTTTGTTCTAAGGATCCTAGTGCGTTAGGATCCACATTTTTTTAGTTGGGAAGATGGAGGGGATTCTCAGGAGGCCAGTTTGGAAAGCACCAAGAAGAGCCCTGGACCGAGGAACCCGATTATAGGACACTGTCCCTTACTTTGGCATGTCACACCACCCGACCTCGCTTAGTGCCACAGATTTCTTTTTCCATGATAGAAGAGTTTACCTTTTAGGGATTTAAAGAAGATGAATGAAGTACATTTAAGATTGTATCTATGATCCATACTGACTCAAAATTGTCCTGCTACATGGGCATAGCAACAGATTACTCTCCTCTGAAAACCCTCTTTTTAAACTCTGGGTTTTTAAAAAAATTCTTTTTAAACTCTGGGTGTTTGGAAGCAGTGTGGACACTGACAACTACTTTTGGGTCTGGCTGGTCCCATTTCTGAGCCCTGGATCTTGCTTACTTTTAACTTCGAAAAACTTGAGAGAGGGGCCTGACAAGAGGGGCCTGACGGATTCTCCAAGACATAGAGCTGTCTTATTCACGAAAGCCAGAACAGACAGTCAATTCCAAATTTGGAGGAAGCCCAGATATGATTTCGGGGCAGGCTTTCCAGACACAGTTAACTCTGTCTTATCCATGATAGATTACAGAATTAATCCTACAAGCTGTTTCTTAAATGTGCACTGTTGGTCATGTGATGTGTCCTTGAAGGAGAGTGAATGAGTTGAGAAGCAAGCAGTAAGGGGTGTCTGGGTGGCTCAGTGGGTTAAGCCTCTGCCTTCAGCTGAGGTCATGATCTCAGGGTCTTGGGATCAAGCCCCGAATTGGACTTTCTGCTCAGCAGGGAGCCTGCTTCTCCTCTCCCTCTCTCTCTGCCTACTTGTGATCTGTCAAATAAATAAATAAAATCTTTCAAAAAGGGGGGGAGGGGAGTGGTAAGTCATTACTCCTTTGGTTCTAAGGTAAAACATTTTAGAGAAACCACTTATTGAGTACAAGAATGGTGGCTTTACATATTTAATCCTCATGACAACTCAGTGATATATGTGCTATAATCCCTATTTTACATACAAGCAAACCAAGAGAGGTCAAGGATCTGTCCAAGGTCAAATAACTTCAGTAGCAGGGCTGGAAATCAGTAGTAGGGCTATGTGACTCCAAAGGGCAGGGCTTTAACTGTTGTTAAGATTTTATTCTATGATATAGATTTATTTTTCAAAGTTATAAGGAAATCATATTTTTGTATGCTATATAATAAATTCACCAAAATAGCTTGTTTTGTACAAGAATTCTGTTGTAAAATCTGTTATAAATTAGGGAAGCCTGGATGGTTCAGTCATTAAGCATCTGCCTTGGGCTCAGGTCCTGATCCCAGGATCCTGGGATCAAGCCCCGCATCGGGCTCCCTGCTCAACAGGAAGCTGCTTCTCCCTCTCCCATTCCCCCTGCTTGTTTCCCTCTCTCACTGTCTCTTCATGTGTCAAAAAAAAAAAAAATCTTAAAAAAAATAAAGTTAATATCTCCTCCCAGACTTATTTATCTGAATCCAGATTTTCTTAAACATTAAATTTTCTTTTTTTTTTTTTTTTTTAAAGATTTTATTTATTTATTTGACAGAGAGAAATTACAAGTACACTGAGAGGCAGGCAGAGAGAGAGAGAGAGAGAGAGAAGGAAGCAGGCTCCCTGCTGAGCAGAGAGCCCGATGCGGGACTCGATCCCAGGACGCTGAGATCATGACCTGAGCCGAAGGCAGCGGCTTAACCCACTGAGCCACCCAGGCGCCCCTAAACATTAAATTTTCTTAGAGTGATAGCCATGAGTTTATTTATTTATTTATTTATTTATTTATTTATTTATTAAAGATTTATTTGAGAGAGTGAAAGAGAGAGCACAGGGATGGGATGGTGCAGAGGGAAAGGAAGAGAGGGAATCCCAAGCAGACCCTCCCACTGAGTGTGGAGCCTGTTGCAGGGCTCGATCTAATGACCCTGATCATGACTTGATCCAAAACCAAGGGTCAGATGTTCAACCAACTGAGCTACCCAGGTGCCCCGATAGCCATGAGTTTTTAAAAAATTCAGCAAATATTGAGCACGTCCTATGTGCCAGATACTGGGGATAGACTAGTGGGTAAATTGTATATAGTTTTTAACCTCTTGGAACTTGTGTTGTACGTTGTGTTGAGGATTCTCTGGGAATCCATAACTGATCATCTCTTTAGGCTTAAGTACATCTCTGTGTTTCAGTAATACCCTGCTTTTATTATAATATATAAGATAAAATAAAAAATATAAAAATATGCTAAAAATATCCATGTATCCATCAGTTTAACATATAGAACATTAATAATGAAGTGGGGCACCTGGCTTGCTCAGTCGGTAGAGTATGTCTCTTGATCTTGGGGTTGTGGGTTCGAGCCCCATGTTGGGTGCAGAGATTACTTAAAATATAATCTTTAAAACAAACAGATGATGAACCAATATAAACCTCTGCCAATTGTATCCTTGTCTTTTCTCTATAGAGAGGAAAGTACTATCCTGAATGGTAGTCATTAGATCTTTCTTTTTTTTTTTTATTGTAGTAATATATATATATAACATAAAATTTGCTATTTCAATCATTTTTAAGTGTAAAATTCAGTGGCATTGATCACACTCAAAATGTTGGGCAACTATCACCACTCTTTATTCCCAAAACTTTATCACCACAGAAACTGTGTAACCATTAAGAAATAACTCCCCATTTCCCATTTCCCCCTCTACCCAGTTCTTAGTAATTTCTAATCTACTTTTTGTTTCTATGAATTTGCCCATTTTAGATCCCCCCAAACACTGGGTAAAATGAATTTTTAATAATAGGACTGGGTCCAAAAAATAATAATAGGGCTGACTTAACTAAATAACATTTGGAAAGGGTCACCTTTTTTTCAGTTTCATTGAGACATAATTGACATTACATCATATTCGTTTCAGGTGTACAAAATAATGACTTGATCTGTGTGTATGTTGTGAAATGATTACCACAAGTTAACATCTAGCACCTCACAGTTACACATTTTTTTTTCTTATGATGAGGACTTTTAAGATCTATTCTCTTAGCAACTTTCAAGTAATATAATAAGTATTGCCAACTATAGTCACTATGCTGTGCAATATATCCCTGGAACTTAATTATCTTTTTTTTTTTTTAAAGATTTTATTTATTTATTTGACAGAGAGAGATCACAAGTAGGCAGAGAGGCAGGCAGAGAGAGAGAGAGAGAGAGAGAGAGAGAGAAGCAGGCTTCCTGCGGAGCAGAGAGCCCGATGCGGGGCTCGATCCCAGGACCCTGAGATCATGACCCGAGCCGAAGGCAGCATCCCAAACCACTGAGCCATCCAGGCGCCCCCTGGAACTTAATTATCTTATAACTGGAAGTTTGTACCTCTGAAAGTTTGTACCTTTGGAATACCTTAACCCATATCCTCTACCTGCCTACTATCTGGCAACCAGGACTCTGATCTCTGTTCCTGTGAGTTTGGTTTTTTTTAGATTCCATATATAAGTGAGATGACACAGTGTTTGTCTTTCTTTGTCTGAATTATTTCACTTAGCATAATGCTGCAAGGGCCATGCATGTCGTTGCAAAGACAGGATTCCCTTCTTTTTTTTTTTTAATAGCTGAATAATATTCCATTGTGTATATAGACCACATTTTCTTTCCTGTTCTTCCAGTTTTATCGAGAAATAATTAACATGCATCACTGTATTTGTTTAAGGTATATAGCACAATAATTTGACTTACATATATTGTGAAATGATTACCACAATAGGTTCAGCTGACATCCATTGTCTCCTATAGATAAAATAAAAAGAAAGAAGAAAAGGAAAAAAAAATTTCTCCTTGTTGTAAGAATTCTTCGGATGTACTCTCAACAACTTTCCTATATACCTTACAGCCATGTTAGTTGTAGTTGTCATGTTGTACATTACATCCTTGTATTTGTTTATCTTATAATGGGAAGTTTGTACCTTTTGACCACCTTCCTCCATTCCCACTTTCCCAACCCTCCACTTCTGGTAACCACAAGTCTAATCTCTTTTTCTATGAGTTCATTTTGTTTCTTTGTTTTTTGTTTCTTAGATTCTGCATATAAGTCAAATCATACAATATTCTTTTTCTTTTTGACTTAGTACACTTAGCATGATGCCATGAAAGTCTATCCAGTTGTCACAAAAGGTAGGATTTTCTCCTTTTGTGTGACTGAATAATATTCTAGTGTATATGTATACCAAAACTTCTTTATCCATTCATCTATTTATGGATACTTTGGTTGTTTCTGTATCTTGGCTATTGTAAATAGTGCCATAATGAACATTGCAGATATTTCTTTGAGATAGTGATTTCATTTTCTTTGGATATATACCCCAAAAGCGGGATCACTGGTTCATGTGATAGTTTCATTTTAAATGTTTTGAGGAACTTCCATATTGTTTTCTGTAGTGGCTGTACCAATTTACATTCTCACCAGCGGTACCCAAGGGTTTGCTTTCTCTACATCCTAGCCAACAATTATTATCTCTTGTCTTTTTGATGATCCATCCTAACATGTGTGAGGTGATACCTCATTGTGGCTGTGATCGGCATTTCCCTGATGGTTAGTGATGTTGAGCACCTTTTCAAGTACCTGTAGGCCATTTAAATATTTTTTATAAGTGAAAGAACAGTTTGTCATTTTGTGTCTAGCCTATTTTACTCAACATAATGTTTTCAAGTTTCATCCATGTAATGTGATTCAGAATCTCATTCCTTTTTAAGGCTAAAAAATATTTCATTGTATGTTTTTAACATATTTTGTTTATCCATTCATCTGTTGACGGAAATTAGGTTGTTACCTTCTTTTGACTACTGTGAATAATACTGCAATCAATATTGGTGTATAAGCACCTGTTTCAATTCTTTGGGGTATCTGCCTAGAATGCAATTGCTGGGTCATTTGGTAATTGTGTTTTAGCTTTCTGAGGACCGGTCAAACTGTTTTCCATAGCAGCTGCACCATTTTACATTCCCACCAGCAAAATGCGAGTGTTCTGAATTTTTCACATCCTTAATAATACTTATTTTCCATTAAAAAAAATATAGCCATCCTAGTAGGTATGAAATGATATTTCATTTTGGGTTTGATATGCATTTCTCTAATGACTAATGATGTTGAGCTCCTT
Organism: Mustela nigripes; assembly: GCF_022355385.1. Taxonomy (NCBI): domain Eukaryota; kingdom Metazoa; phylum Chordata; class Mammalia; order Carnivora; family Mustelidae; genus Mustela; species Mustela nigripes. The sequence continues at coordinate 83,861,724 of NC_081569.1, forward strand.
TTCGTGGGCTAATTGGCCATTTGTGTATCTTCTTTGGAGAAATATTTATTCAAGTTCTTTGCCCATTTTTGAATTGTGTTTTCTTTCTGTTGTTGAGTTGTAGCAGTTCATTATATATTCTTAATAATTCTTATCAGATATATAATTTGCAAATGTTTCTATCATGCTGTAGGTTGTCTTTTCACTTCTTTGATAATGTCCTTTGATGTACAAAAGTTTAAAATTTTGATGAAGTCCTATATGTTTTAAAAATTTTGTTGTCCAGGGGGGCGCCTGGGTGGCTCAGTGGGGTAAGCCTCTGCCTTCGGCTCAGGTCATGATCCCAGGGTCCTGGGATCGAGCCCCGCATAGGGCTTTCTGCTCAGCAGGAAGCCTGCTTCCTCCTCTCTCTCTCTCTGCCTGCCTCTCTGCCTACTTGTGATCTCTCTCTCTCTATGTAAAAAAAAAAAAAAATCTTAAAAAAAATTTTTTTTTTGTTGTCCAGGCTTTTGATGTCATTGCCAAATCCACGATCATGAAAATTTACTCCTATGTTTTCTTGTTAGAGTATTATGGTTTTAGCTCTTATACTAATTTAGGTCATTTATCCATTTTGGGTTAATTTTTGCATATGGTGTAAGATAAAGGTCTGAGTTCATTCTTTTGCATGTAGAAATCCAGTTGTCTCAACATCATTTATTGAGAAGACTATTCTTTCCCCATTGAATGGCCTTGGCACCCTTGTACCAAATCAGTTGGCCATAAGTATATGGGTTTATTTCTGGAGACTCAATTCTATTCCATTGGTCTATGTATCTGTTCTCATGCCAGTATCACATTGTTTTGATTACTATAGCTCTGTAGTGAGTTTTGAAATTGGGATATGTGAATCTTCCAATTTTGTTCCTCTTTTTCAAGATCATTTTGGCTATTCAGGATTTCTTGCAATTCTACATAAATTTGAAGGTCAGTTTTTTTCTTATCTGCAAAAGAGGCTGATGATATGTTGATAGTGATAGCATTAAATCTGTAGATCACTTTGGGTAGTATTGACATTTTAATAATAATAAGTATTCTTACCCAAGACCATAGGATGTATTTCTCTTTATTTGGATCTTCTTTCATTTTCTTTTAGTGCTGTTTTATATTTCTCAGATTTTATACCATCTAAAACTTATTCTTTGGCATTTTATTCTAGTGGATGCTATTAGAAGTATAACTGTTTTCTTAACTTTCTCTTTTAGATTGCCCATTACAAGTATATAGAATCATAACTGATTCTTGTGTATTGATATTATTCCCTGAAAATTTGTTGAATTCTTTAATTAGTTCTATTAGCTTTTTTGTGGATTCCTTGGGAATTTCTTTATATAGGGCTATTTTACCTGCAAATAGAAATAGTTTTACTTTTTCCTTTCCAATCTAATTTTTTTTTTTTCTTGTCTAACTGCTTTGGCTAGAACTTCCATTACAGAGTTGAATAATAGTGACAAAAGTGGGCACCCTTGTCTGGTTTCCTATCTTAAGGAGGAAACCTTCAGTCTTTTATCATTGAGTATTATGTTAGCTTTGAGTTTATCATAAATGTCCTTTATCATATTGAGGAAATTCCCTTTTATTCCCAGTTTTCTATTTTTTTTTTTAATCATGGAAGAGTGTTGTATTTTATTCTGAAAGGGTGTCAGATGCCTTTTCTGCATCAATTGAGATGTGTGTATTTTTCCCTTCATCCTATTAATGTGATTTATTACATTGATTGATTTTCTTATGCAATCACTATTGCATTCCTAGGGTCAATCCCACTCAGTCATAATGTATTATTTTAATATGCTGTTGGATATGTTTGTTTTGTTGAGGATTTTTAGCATCTATATTCATAAGGAATTTTGGTTTGCAGTTTCCTTTCTTATTTATGTCTTTATCTAATATCACGATAATGCTAGCCTCATAGAATGAGTATGAAAGTGTTCCCTCCTCTTCAGTCTTTTGAAAGCATTTGAAAGGAACTCTTGATGGTATAAATGTTTTTGTAATTCACCAGCAAAGCCATCTGGTTCTGAACTTGCTTTTGTCTTCTGTTATATTTAGGGAGTTTTCTGCCACTGTTTCTTCAAATAATTTTTCTCCTCCTTTCTGTCTCTCTTTTCCCTCTGGAGCTTCCATAATTTACGTTAGTCCACTTGTTGGTGCCCCACATGTCCCTTAGACGGTTCAGTTTTCTTCTTCTTCTTCTTTTTTTTTTTTCTATTCCTCAAACTTGATAAGTTGAGTTATTTCTGTCTTCAAGTTCACTGACTTTTTTCTTTTGTATGTTAAGTTTTGCTATTGAATACTTCTAGTGAATTTTTCACTTTAGTTATTGTACTTTTCACATCCAGAATTTATCTTTGGTTCCTTTTTATCATTTCTGTCCCTTTATTGATATTGTCATTTTGTTCTTACATTGTTTTCCTGATTTCCTTTAGTTCTTTGTCCATGTTTTCCTTTAGCAATTTGATATTTAAGATAGTTCCTTAAGTAAAGTCTTAGTCTAACCATAGGAGACTCAATCTCACAAAACAGAGGGTTGCTGAGAGGAGAGGGTGTATGGAAAGGGTGGTTGGGTTATGGACATTGGGGATGTTATGTGATATGGTGAGTGCTGTGAAGTGTGTAAGTCTGATGATTCAGAGGCCTGTACCCCTGGGGCAAATAATACATTCTATGTTAATAAAAATAATTAATAAAAAAAAGTCTTAGACAGGGAAGTCCAGTGTCTAGGCTTCTTCAAGGATAGTTTTGGCCAATTTATTTTGTTCCATTATATTGGTCATACTTCCCTGGGTTTTTTTTTTTTTTTTGTATGCCTTGTGATGTTTGTTAACAACTGGACATTTGAATAATATAGCGTAATAACTCTGGAAATCAGATTCTCCCTCTTCTTTAGAGTTTGCTGGTTTTACTTTTAGTTTTTTTCTGTTTAAGACTTTAAAAAGTCTGTTGTTTAGTGACTTTTCCAAATTATTTTTGCAAAGACTGTTCATTTTATCATCTGTGGTCCTTGAAGTCTCTATTCTTTTTTCCTTGAAGGCCAGAAGATAAAATAAAATGAAATAAAATAATTTAAAAGTGGCATCACCCCCAAATAAAAAAAATAGAAAAGAAAAGAAAAAAGCACACACCACACATCTCTCCCAGTCTTTGCAGATTAACTCTGTGCTGGGGCACTCCAACACTTAAATAGGCTCACACTGAACCCATAGGTCAGCCTGAGATGAAAACTTGGGGTCCTCTTAAGTCTTTCCTGAGCATATGTCTTGTTCAAAAAACCCTTGTGTGGCTTTTTAAATCCCCCTGAGTATCCCTTATTCTTTATATGCATGAGTGCTTTTGAATGTTCTGATTTCCCAAAGCATAGATCAATAGGGAGTTGTAAAAAAAAAAAATAGTATAGAAAGGTCCCGTGTACCTGTGTTCCAGTTTCTGCCAATGATAACACATTGCATAAGCAGAGTTCAATCCCAAAACAGGAAAATGAAATTGATATAATCCATTACCTAATTCAGGCATCACTAGATATGCAAGTGTGTGTGTGTGTGTGTGTGTACTCTGTGCAATTTTATCACATATGCAGATTCATATAATCGCCACCACAACCCAAATAGAGAGCTGTTCCATCACCAATGATCTCTCATGTTACCCTTTTAAAGCCATACCCAATATGCTGCCCAGATCCCATCCAAACACGTGGCTACCACTCGACTGTCCTCCATCTCAATAATTTTGCATCCATGTTCATCAGAGATATTGGTCTGTAATTCTCCTTTTTGGTGGGGTTTTGTCTGGTTTTGGGATCATGGTAATGCTGGCTTCATAGAAAGAGTTTAGAAGTTTTCCTTCCATTTCTATTTTTGAAACAGCTTCAGAATAGGTATTAATTCTTAAAAAAAAAGACTTTATTTATTTGATAGAACAAGAAAGAGCAGTAACAGTGGGAAGGGGCAGAGGGAAAAGGAGAAGCAGACTCCCCACTGAGTGGGGAGCCCAACATGGAGCTCTATCTCAGGACACTCAGATCATGACCTGAACCGAAGGCAGACACTTAACTGACTGAGACACCCAGGCACCCTGGTATTAATTCTTCTTTAAATGTTTGGTAGAAATCATATGGCCCTGAGTTCTTGTTTATTTGGAGATTTTTAATTACTGCTTCAATTTCCTTGCTGCTTATGGGTCTGTTCAGGTTTTCTATTTCTTCCTGGTTCAATTTTGGTAGTTTATACATCTCTGGGAATGCATCTCTTTCTTCTAGATTGCCTAATTTGTTGGTATAACATGTTCTTATAATTGTTTGTATTTCTTCAGTGTTGGTTGTGATAGCTCTTCTTTCATTCATGATTTTATTTATTTGGATTCCTTCTCTTTTCTTTTTGATCAGTCTGGCCAGGAGTTTATCAATCTTATTAATTCTTTCAAAGAACCAGCTCCTAGTTTTGTTGATCTGTTCTACTGTCCTTTTGGTTTCTATTTCATTGATTTCTGCTCTAATCTTTATTAATTCTTTTCTCCTGCTGGGTTTAGGCTTTATTTGTTGTGCCTTTCTCCAGCTTCTCTAGGTGTAAGTTTAGGTTATATATCTGAGACCTTTCTTGTTTCTTGAGAAAGGCTTGTATTGCTATATACTTCCCCTTAGGACCACCTTTGCTGCATCCCAAAGATTTTGAAGAGTTGTGTTTTAATTTTCATTAGTTTCCATGATTTTTTAATTCTTCTTTAATTTACTGGTTGACCCTTTCATTCTTCAGTAGGGTGCTCTTTAGTATCCACGTATTTCAGTTCTTTCAAAATTTCATTTTACAATTGAGTTCAAGTTTCAAAGCATTGTGGTCCAAAAATATGCTGTGAATGATCCCAATCTTTTGGTACCAGTTGAGATCTGATTTGTGACCCAGGATGTGTTCTATTCTAGAGAACGTTCCATGTACACTGGAGAAGAATAGTGTCTTCTGTTGCTTTGGGATGGAATGCTCTGAATATATCTGTGAAGCCCATCTGGTCCAGTGTGTCATTCAAAGTCCTTGTTTCCTTGTTGATTTTCTGCTTAGATGATGTCTATTACAGTGAGGGGGTGTTAACATCCCCTGCTATTATTGTATCGTTATCAATACTATTATTATTATCAATGTGCTTCTTTAATTGTGTTATTAATTGGCTATATAATTGGCTTTTGCCATGTTAGGAGCATAAATGTTTACAATTGTTAGATCTTCTTGTTGGATAAACCCTTTAATTATGATATAGTGTTCTTCCTTATCTTTTATTATAGTCTTTGGTTTAAAATCTAATTTGTCTGATGTCCATTAGCTTGACAAATTATTTTCCACCCTCTCACTTTCATGCCAGTCCTTTCTGGCCTGTCAAGTCGCTGTGGCTAGGTCTGCTGTCAGTCTAGTGTAACCCTTATAAATCTGTAACCCTTGTAGGTTACAGACCTCTTGTCCTGAGCTCCTTTCAGGATTTTCTCTTTGTCTGTGAGATTTGCAAGTTTCACTGTTGCTATTAAAACAGGTCGGGGTGTCGACCTGTTTTAATTGATTTAGAGGGGGGTTCTCTGTGCCTCCTGGAATTGAATCCCTGTTTCCTACCCCACAACTAAGAAAGTTTTCTGCTATAATTTGCTCCAGTAAACCTTCTGCCCCCTTTCTCCCAATTATTCTAATATTGTTCCACTTTATGGTATCACTCTCAAATTCTCCCCTCATGATCCAGCTGTTGTTTATCTCTCTTTTTCTCAGCTTCTTTATTCTCCATCATTTGGTCTTCTATATCACTAATTCTCTCTTCTGCCTCCTTGATCCTAGCAGTTAGAGCCTCCATTTCTTATCGAATCTTATTAATAGCCTTTTTTATTTTAGCTTGGTTAGATTTTAGTTCTTTTATTTCTCCAGAAAGGGATTCTCTAGTGTCTCCTATGCTTTTTTTCAAACCCAGCTAGGGTCTTTATAATCATTATTCTGAATGCTAGTTCTGACATCTTTTTTTTTAAATTTAAGATTTTATTTATTTATTTGACAGAGAGGGAGAGTGAGTGAGTGTGTACAAGCAGGGGGAACAGTGAGCAGAGGGAGATGGAGAAGCAGATTCCCCGTTGAGCAGGGAGCTGGATGTGGCGCTCAATCACAGGACCCTGGGATCATGACCTGAGCTGGAGGCAGATGTTTAAGTGACAAAGTCACTCAGGTGCCCCACAACATCTTACTTATATCCATACTGATTAAGTCTCTGGCAGTCAGTACTGCCTCTTGTTCTCTTTTCTGAGGTGAATTTTCCCATCTAGTCATTCTGTCCAGAGAAGAATAGATGAACAAGAGAACAAAATAACAAAATGACAACAACCATTGAAATAAACCCCAGAGACCCCAGAGAAATAAACACTAAATGAATTAGAAGAGACCTGAAACTGAAAAAAAAATTTTTTTAATTTAAAAAAGAGAGAATATAATCAGGCATGTGAACAGCACAGAGCAATACACTGGATATTTTGGTCTGTTTGTTAGAAAACCAAATCCCAAAATTGTAAAGAAATAAAAACTTTTATATGTACAAAAAAAATTTTAAATACATTGAAAGGATAGAATGTAACTATAAAAATGAAAATTAAAAGACAGGGAAAAAAGGAATATAAATAGGGGAACAGAACAGAGCAATACACTATATCCTGACTATATTTTGGTCTGTTTGTTAGAAGAAACTACACCCCAAAATTGTAAAAAAAGAAAAATATATATATATATACACAAAAAATAAAATTACAAAAGACTTAGAAGAAGAAGTAGAAAAAAGAAAAAGGAGAAGAGGAAGAAAAATGAGAAAAAGGAAGAGGAGGAGAAGAGGAAGAAAAGGAAGGAGGAGGAGGGGGAGGAGGAGGAGGAGGAAAAGAAGAAGAAGGAAGAGGAGGAGGAGGAGAAGAAGAAGAGGAGAATATTATCACACAGGCAAACAGAACAGAGCACTACGCTAGCTTCTGGATGTATTTTGATCTGTTTGTTAGAAGATACTGCATCCCCAAATTGTAAAGAAATACATGTATGTATAAAAATAAAATTAAAAACAATGGAAGGATATATTGTAAATGTAAAATGAAAATTAAAAGAGATTTTTAGGGGCACCTGGGTGGCACAGTCAGTTGGGCCTCTGCCTTCGGCTCAGGTCATGATCCCAGGGTCCTGGGATTGAGCCCTGCATTGGGTTCCCTCCTTGCCGGGAGGCCTGCTTTTCCCTCTCCCACTCTGCCTGCTGTGTTCCCTCTCTTGCTGTGTTTCTCCCTGTCAGGTAAATAAATAAAATCTTAGGAAAATAAAAAAAGATTTTTAAAAAAGAGTTGATAAAATAAGAAATTGGTTGAAAGAGGAAAGAGAAAATATTAAAATTGAGAAACTAAAGACTTGTGGAGGAAATACCCATGAATTCTATATACTATTTTCCCCTAGCACTGGGGTTGTGTAGTTCTGTGTGATTGGTAAATTTGGTCTTGGGTAGATATTCTTGCTGATCTTCTGGGGATGGGTTCTGCTGCATTGATTCTCAAGTGTATTTGCAGGAGCTGCAAGTTGCACCACCCTTGCCAGGGGACCAGAGAAATAATCTGCTTCTGCATTGCTATATGTGGCTTTTTCCCCTGAAGGCTTTCTGTGGAGCTTTAGAGAATGAGAATGAAAATGGCCTCCCAGTCTCCAGCCTCGGAGCTGAAAGCTCAGGGCCCCACTTCTCAATAAGCTCTCAGGGAAAAGCATTCGATTATTCCTGTCTCCTTGGTCTCCAATGGCACTCTGTGCTCACCTGGCCTGTGACTGAGTATTTCTCCCTCAGCCACAGCACCCCATTTTCCGTCTTCAAACCCAGTAAATTCTTGCATATACACCTGCACTGCTCCTCCTAGGGGAGGAGGGGTCTGTCTTATGGGGGTTCTGACACTTGCTGGACCCCTGCTTGGTCCTGAGATCACACTATCCCACCTAGGATTCTGCCCCACTTAGTCACCTGAGCATCTTCCAGGCTGGGACATCCTTCACCAGAGCAGACTTCTAAAAGTTATGATTTTGTGCTCCATTGCTCTGTCACCTTCCAGTAGCCAGCTGATAGAGACTCCCTCCTCCTGCGATCTAGCTTTGCATATACTGCCTAGGATTTACTTCTCTGCACCTTCAACCTTCCAGAAAGTGGTTGCTTTTCTATTTGTAGAGTTATAGCTGTTCTTTTCTTAGATCTCTAGTTGAGTTTGTAGGTGTTCAGAATGATTTGACAGCTAGCTAGCTGAGTTCCTGGGACCAGACAAAATTTAGATCTCCTACTCCTCCACCATCTTGGACTCTCCAATCAGATACTAATATATTTTTTAACATGTAGTAAAGCAGTCGAACATCATTATACTAAAGTATAACATAGTAAAGCTAGTAAAGTAGCTCATTCCGTAGTGAAATTAAAATTTACTTATGGAAATTCTAATATGTTTTTCAAGATTTATTTACTTATTTAGAGAGAGTGAGTGCAAGCAGGGGGAGAGGCAGAAAGAGAAAGAATCCTGAAGCAGACTGCCACTGAGCACAGATCTGGATTCAGACTCAGGGCTTGATCCCAGGAGATCATGACAGAAGCCAAAACAAGAGTAGGACACTCAACCGACTGAGCTATCCAGGTACCCCAAGAAATTCTAAAATTTAAAATTGCAAATATTTTGCTTCAATAAAGGCAGAATATGCTACGTATTTATTTTTTTTAAAGATTTTATTTATTTATTTGACAGTTATCACAAGTAGGCAGAGAGGCAGGCAGAGAGAGAGAGGAGGAAGAAGGCTCCCCGCTGAGCAGAGAGCCCAATGTGGGGTTCAATCCCAGGACCTTGGGATCATGACCTGAGCCAAAGGCAGAGGCTTCAACACAATGAGCCACCCATGTGCCCTAGAACATGCTATTTAAAGTTAATAAATGATTAACTTTGACAAGAACGTACCCACCTGAATTCGTTTTTGTAATTGTGTACTTATTATGTATATGCATGTATATTTATTTCTGTACTATACATAATCATATAGGTAGTTTTTCTGAAAAATAGAATCTTTAAAGTGTTTAACATAATGTTTAACTATTCATTATTATAACTTAATAAGAAAAAAGAGAGAAAGAAATAATGTATCTTCAAATATATTGTTCCACAGCCAATATTGTTTATGCACGTAGACTCAATTTGTTTAGGACTTTTAGCTTCTGAAATGTATCAGCCTAAAGGAAATCATTCATTCCAGAATGATCAAGATTTTTCAGGGAAAAGACACATTAGGCCCTACTGAGTCACAAACTCTCAAACTATCCCTCAAAACCTTCCTAATACTGCTATCTGCACTGGTATTTTTGTTTATTTCTTTGTCATCTCCCTTTCTAAAGTCAAGAGCTCTACAGACTCTCCCTCTTTAGTCTCCAAGGGAAATGTGTTGGATCATTTATTTATGATTATTAGCTTCTAAATAATAATAATAATAATAATAATAATTTATGATTATTTATTTGTCTTCCACAAAAAAAGTCTATCTTTTTTTTTAATGGTGTGGACAAAAAGGAGAAAACTTTACACTTGTCTTTCAGCATACATTGCTATCTACTCCCTTAAGCCAGAATTTCATGGAGAAATGCCTCAACATTTTAAGTCAATGTCATAAACACTTCCTTGAAATAAAAGAACCCCCCTGAGATAACACTGTCCTGTAGAGGGTCATCTGATAGCTTCGTTCCTATCCTCTTATGGAAATTATTGGAGAAATCAGGTGCCATACACAGAATCTCTGTAATGGGGTCAGCTTTGCTCCAGCCCCCTTTTCCTGCCAGGACTCAATGGTATTATGTCTGTGTGTTTGTGTCTTAACTTTCTACACTTGATTTATTATTCTTTTTATTGGTTGGAGCTCTGATTGGCTTCCTCTATGACAAATATTCACTGTATTTTTAGACTCTCAAGTTGGTCTCCCTCTTTCTTCACATTGGTTCGAGGGGCAGGGATCAAAGCCCAGAACTGGGACAGTCCCTGCTTATGTTCGTGCTTTATCTCATTAAGTGCTGATTACCAGGAAAGCGAACAGCCTGTCATGAAATTTGCCTTGCAAACAATATAACAAAGAAATCTTACGAAAAGAGGCTGAACAGAAGGTGCATTTAATCTGTTGTGTAGCTCCAGTTTCAGACTAAGAGCGATGATACTTGGGGAAAAAAAAATTGGGAGTCTGCCTGCGGGCAACATTTACCCCTGATGTTGAGATTGCTACAGAAACCTAACCGTTGGAAGTTTTCAACATACAAATCAGGATTTATTAAAGGAATTAATATCTTTGAAGGCTCCCAAAGCAATCCTGTTTTCCTGTAAGATGGATGAAAGGCAGAGATTTCAAAACATTTGCTAGAAAACATCAATAGCCAATCCTGCTGATTTAATTTTTTCAGTCCCTCAGGCATCAAAAGAAGTTGTGACTTGTTCACATTTGCCTCGGAAGCAAAGCAATATTGTAAATTAAAAATGGCTGGAGCTTAGCTGGCTGCATTTCATTTTTAATTAGTTGGAGCCTCATAATATTTATCAACATTTCTTAAACTCAGAAGCTAAGGAACTTCCTCCTTAGATTTGCTGTGAAGAGGTTACACAGAGAGTGTTGGGTGACATTCACTTATGCTCCAAGGAAAAAATTCTTAGAATTAGCCATCCATTGCAAATATTACCAGAACACAAATATGAAAAGAAACGGTATTTAGTCCACTCCCACTCTCTTCTCTTTTATTTTTTGAATGAGCAGAGATTTCCTATTCCTTTTAATTGGTTGGGAACTCACCAAATAGAAACTCTTCAGAGACTGGTGCTAAATATAAAAAATTCTGACAACATAAAACACACTTATCACAAAAGTGTCACAAAAGCAACTGATTTCACTTGAGGCATTTTGTTGAGGTGAGTGGTGGTGAATCCATAGGGAGCAATAGCAATATAGACCAGATTTTGGAATTAGGGTTTCCCTCTGAGAACGAAAATGAAAAATGGTCAAGTACTACATGAGATTAACCATTGACTCGTTCATTCCAAATATATTTATTGACTACTCTTTTTATGTCTGGCGCTGTTTTAAGTACCTGGGATAAAGTGGAGAACAAAAAGATGAGATCCCCAACTTCGTGAAGCTCAAGTTCATTTGTAGAAGTATTCAGCCTTAAATAGTACTCTGTAAATGGGGAGGTGAATTCTGGGAGTGCTCAAACTTTATTCACAGTGAAAACAGTATATTTTCAAGAAATGTGACTGTAGTAGTAAATCTCAGTCTGTACCCTTATCAATTATATTTGCTTTTACCTAAAGAAGCTTAGAAAAAAGAGGAATCTTACTCTTGATTTCATTATGGCATTGGACAGGGGGCTCTGACCAGCAGCTTCCAGCACCCTTGGCAATTCTTCCTCCATAGTTGAGCCGGACGCAGCAGACTAGCTTGATGCCATTAGTAAAGGTCATCCAACTACGTCCACTACTTGATTCCAAGTGGTCAAACAACCTTCTGTTATAATGTGGCTTCCCATATGGCTTTTCCTATAGGGAGAGAACACACGCTCTACAGTTCCAAGAACTCCAGTCTGTTTAAAGTTACAGTTCTCACTATAAATAAATCAGTATTCTGGTTTATGTTTAAATATTTTGGGAATTGGGTTACATGAATCTGAACATCTTTTGGTATTCTTACAGAGTTGGATTTTTTTTTTAAGATTTTATTTATTTATTTGACACAGAGAGAGCCGTGAAAGTGGGAGAGGGAGAAGCAGACTCTTTCCTGAGCAGGGAGCCCATTGAGGGGCTTGAACCCAGGACCCTGGGATCATGCACAACCTGAGCCGAAGGCAGATGCTTAATGACTGAGCCACCCAGGTGCCCCCAGAGTTGGATTTCTTGAGCTATAAAGCAGAAACTCCGACCCTTCAAGTAGCATTTCTCCAAGGGTGAATTTCTGGCATGAGAATCACCTATGGGACATATTAACCATACAGATTCCTGGCCTTGCACTGTATTCATACTGAATCAGAATTTCTGAGGGTGGGCCTAGAGATCTGCATTTTACTAAGGTCCCCAAATGATTGTAATGCATAGTAAAGCTTTCAAGTCAGAGAAGCCGGGATCACAGCCAATAAAGCTCTATTAGGGCATCTAGACAGTTTCCTAGATAACATCTTTGTCTTTATAATTGCTACAAAGTATTTTAGCGAATTCTTGTCCAGGCTTGGTGGCTGTCACCATGCATCCTCCTTTCTCTCCCAGTCACATCGCTCACCTCTCCCCTAAATCATCTGAAGCTTCAGCCCTCTGAGTGTGCAACTCTCATGGCTCTATGCTCATATGTGTCTTCAATGTTGGGCTTTTTGGGGGGAGGACAGTAAATAACACTCCAAATCGTTGAGTCCCAAGCTAACGGATAAAGATAAGGGAGGTGGTTTAAGGCAAAATATTTATTACTGGTGATGACCAGATTGAAGAATGTGACTTAGGTGTAGAAAATAAGGGGTTTCTTAATTCTGAACTCGAGAATTAACACACTGACCCATCTTGTCCCAGAAAGAATGGAATAGTTACTGGCCTCTTCTTGCAGGGGCAACCAGTATTTTCTATTACTCAAGGCCAAGAGCAGACCAGGTAAAACAGACAGAGGAGGGATGAAGAAGGTAGCTGAGCTAAGCACACCAACTTCTTGGTCCCTCAGTAGTCACGTTAAGTCATTCTTTCTCCCCTGGTGAGGAATGAGTGAAGGAGGGGAAGGAAAATCCAGGACTGTTACTCCAACAGATGTCCCTTGACATGAAGGGAATCTTCGGGAACAGGGGTTGGGGCAAGTGCTCCTCCAACAGCATGCACCATTCTTCCTTGCCTGAGACACTCTGTGCTCCCCAAGTCCTCCCTCCCCCCTTTTTTTAAAAGATTTATTTATTTATTTATTTGACAGAGAGAGATCACAAGTAGGCAGAGAGGCAGGCAGAGAGAGAGAGAGAGGAGGAAGCAGGCTCCCTGCTGAGCAGAGAGCCCGATGCGGGACTCGATCCCAGGACCCCGAGATCATGACCTGAGCCAAAGGCAGCGGCTTAACCCACTGAGCCACCCAGGCGCCCCCCCTCCCCTTATTTTGAATGCCTACTCTTCCTCATCTTTCGAGATGCAGCTTGGATGTTAACTCCTCAAAAGGTTGAGGTAATCAAGGGGAACATTCGCATTTTTATGCTGTTGTAGGACTTTGAAAAACTTTTATTATGGTTCTTGTCTTGGAAGGTATTTACATGTTTTCTTTCCCTTGTGAGTTCAGGGCCTGGATTATAAGTCTTTGTTTCCATAGTAGGTGTTCCATGAATTTTTGCTCAATGACTGTGAAAAAGATGGTAAACTCAAACATTTCTCAATGAGTATTTTTAAATTCATATTTTTTAAATAAAGTTGTTTAGTTACCTGCTTTTTTTTTTTTAAAAAATATTTCATTTATTCATTTGAGAAAGAGACAACGAGAGAGAGTATGAGCGAGGAGAAGGTCAGAGGGAGAAGCAGACTCCCTGTGGAGCTGGGAGCCTGATGCAGGACTCCATCCGGGAACTCCGGGATCATGACCTGAGCCAAAGGCAGTCGTCCAACCAACTGAGCCACCCAGGCGTCCCTTAAATTCATATTTTTAAGTCTGCATATTAGCACCAAGATCCATATGAAGACTATCAATTATTTTCCTTTATAGGATTTTTCTGTCCTCCAAGAATTTGCTAACAAACTTCTGATGAAGGAAGATACTATCTGGGAGCACCTGGGTGGCACAGTTGGTTTTAAGCAATTGGTTTTGGTTTTAGCTCAGGTCATGATCTCAGGATCCTGAGATCGAGCCTCACAGTTGGCTCCATGCTCAATGCAGAGCCTGCTTGACTCTCCCCCTCCTCCTCTGCCCCTCCAGCTCATGCACAGGCCCTTTCTCTCTCTTTCTCTCAAATAAATAAATAAGTCTTTTTAAAAAAGAGGAAGATATACTGTCTATTCAAACCCCACCTTTGAAATGCTGTTGGCATCATCTTATTATTATGGTCCATATGACTGATAATCTGATCCTAAAAGATATTCTCTTCTGGTTAATATAATAGAACTGACTCACAACTAAAATAAGCTACTAGATAGTCAAGAATCTCTTTTTATTGATTTTTAAAGATTTATTTATTAGAGAGAGAGTGCACTAGCAACAGGAGGGGCAGAGCAGGCTCCCTGCTGAGTGTGGAGCTTGGGGTGGGACTTGATCCCAGGACCCTGAGATCATGATCTGAACCAAAAATCAAGAGTTAGCCGCTTAACTGACTGAGCCACCCAGGTGTCCCCAGAATCCGTTTTTAAATAAAAGCCCCCATAAAGTAGAAACCACTAATAGAGAAGTTATTTCAGGTAAAACTTAACATGTCAAAGGTCAGTTATTCTAGAATATTTATATTACAATTAATGATTTGCATGTATATTATGAGAAAATTACCTTTCTCCTTCTCTCCATGTTTACATACTCTGTGCAAAGAAAGGATAAAAGGCATTTTAATCTTAAAGTTCGAACACTATCAGTCTTGATAGCAGGGATGATATATGGCTATAAAACAATTGTCTCATAAAGTTACAGACATAAGAAAAGATTTCCTCCTTCAATAATGTAAAATCAACTTGTGGATCCTTGTATAAGAGACATAAAAAGTCACTTTTGTGGTATCATCTTAATTTTAAGATGAGTATCTGCTGTTAGAAAATCTGTAATTGTCTCTCTCTTTTCTTTTTTAAGATTTTATTTATTTATTTAAGGGAGAGAGGCAGAGAGTGTATGAGCAGGGAGAAGAGAAGAGAAGCAGACTCCCCACTGAGCAGGGAGCCTGACATGGGGCTTGATCCCAGGACCCTGGGGATCATGACCTGAGCCAAAGGCAGATATTTAACCAATTAAGCCACCCAGGTTCGCAAAGCTTAGTTTTTGTTTCAGCTATCAGCCGTGGTAAGCCTCCCGGATGATTGGTAAATAGCACTTAGTAAGTGGGGAAAATGTGCTGAGCCAGGACGGCACAAGACTAAATCTCTCCCTGCTTTTAAAGAACTAACAAGGCAAAACTAACAAGAGGGAGCTGCTCAGAACAGCGGTCCGTGCCATCCCACCGTGCTGGCAAGAGCCGCGTCTGCCATTTTCCCTTAGGGGCGCTGGGGAGCACGTGGGACAATCAAGCCATTTCAAAATAAGCCTCTAATTCTGTTGATGCAATCCCAGACATTCTTTAATTCTATTTCAAACAGGTGTCTGTTGGTGTATTTTCTTCTGCTTAGGACCTTCTATAAACTTTCAGAATTGAGCCGTTTTGTCAATCAGCATCCGCTAAACCCTGGGCCTACATAATATCCCTAAATGCGCTTCTATTTAACTCTCTATTTACAGTCATAAGAGAAATAAACATATAAAATAAATGCATCTTGATGCATAGCTGTGCAGGAGGACAGATGTTTTATTAATGAAAATGAATCCAGCTTTTTGTAAGTCATGGCAGCAATATAACATTTCATTGTTTGGTTCTGTGCTAGACAGTCCCTGCTGTTTCTACATAGAAATTCCTGTAATGCTTAATGGACATCTGGAAGAATTCAGCCAATTAATCGAATTCATGTAGGAGCTAGGCTAATGGCTGTCTGAAAGGCAGATTACATTAAATCAAACTTGCAATATGAATGAAAGTACTTAATCATACATGCAACATTCATTAGGTGCGACACAGCAAGTGTTTTGATTACTTTAATAAAAGATCAGGTAAAGTGCATCAGCTGAACAGATTGAAAAGACAGCATGCTTACAAATGTTTGATTATGCTGAATATCAACAGAAACAGTGCCAGTAATTTATAGCAAAACATATTTGTGGGCGTCTAGGGCTGGTGAACTCGGTGAAATTCGGGGCCTTTGCTCGAAGCAATAATTAATATATGATAACACTTGAATGAGATGTCAGGAAAAGAGACAGATTGCTGGAAGTTTGGTAATTCATAGTCATTGGGCGTCTTCATGGCTTGAGTGACTTGCAGTCTCCTTGAACCCCAATTTCATTGACTTTGAGGTACATAGTTTTCCCCCTTGGCTTTATTGAGATATAATTGACATAAAGCACTGTGTGAATTTGAGGTGCACAACGTCCTTGATAGATGTGTAAATTGTGAAGTGAATACCACAGTAAGGTTAGTCAACATGTCCGTCACCTCCCAGGGGTACTTCCTGTGTGTGCGTGTGAGACGGTTTAACGTCTACTCTGAGGCACACAGTGCTGAATGAAAAGGTACTGCTGAACTAAAAATATTATGTTGAAAGGTCAACTTCTCACGTTGGCCTTGAAAATGTCCCGCCAGGAATTAAAATGCTATTCTTTTTTTAAATTACGGTTTTATTTATTTATTTGAGAGAGAGACACAGCGAGACAGGGAACCAAACAGGGGGAGTGGGAGAGAGAGAAGCAGGCTCCCTGCCAACCAAGGAGCCTGATGTGGGACTTGATCCCAGGACCCTGGGCTTGTGACCTGAGCTGAAGGTAGATGCTTAACGACCGAACCACCCAGGCACCCTAAAATGTTATTCCTAATAGTTGTTCCTGCCTTCCAGATTCATGAATACTTCCCCTCTTCTCTTCACTAATTATCTCATTGATTTTTCCCTGATATGATGCAAAATGAAACCTTATAAGGGACATTTCCTATATAATATTAATGTAGCAAATGTCAGTTGTAGCTTTTTGGATAAAATAAACAAAGATAAAGGATTTTTTGCATATTTCTCTCTCTGTCTCTGTCTCTGTCTCTCTCTCTCTCTATATATATATATATAATCTCCTCTTGGTAAGTACTTTTAATATTGGGACTGCCTTTGGACATGGTAGAAACCACTTTTTCTTGGCACTTAACAAAAGGACTCATTGTATCTTTCTAGACTGATATATGATCCTGAAGACAAAAATAGACATAGGACCTTTAAAGTTCTTTATATACATTTTATTCAATTTAAGCCCTTGAATATGTAATAAGTACTCCACTCTTTTGGATGATATGGGAGACACTGAGATGTGAAACGTTTGGGTCCTCACAGCTGCAAGGTATTTATAGTATTTGATCTATGAAAAGGTAAACAAACAAACAAACACCCCAAAGCAATAGCAGTAACAAATGAGAACAACACAATTCAGAATATATTCCAGCTGAAGGTAAGTTACGGATTTATAAATTTTGTAAAAGTCAGAGAAGAGCTAAAATAATGTAGAAGTTTGCATTAGAATTGCCTAATTTACTTGATAAGAGAGAGAATTTAGGAGAACTAAAATGTCATTATTCCAGAATCAAACATTACAGAAAAACCTATGAATGCTGTTTTGCTTTTTTACAGAGACAAGACAGTGAGTTTATCTCAAGATACTTTACAAATATCAAATTACACAACATATTTTTAGGCTAAATGAGTTGATTGTTTTTACAGCAGGCTAGAAATTCTTCTTCTTAATCTTCTCCCGTTGCATACACATTCACAAAAAGGGAAAGAGAAACTGGCTGGCCCAGGAAATAACCAGTGTTTATACTCTACCAACCAAATAATTGTTTTTCTACCTATGACCTTTTGGATTTTAGTAACACACTTAGAATATAACTAGAGGGAAGGCCACACTCAACACTACTGACTTAAGACTTCCCAAAATACTTAGCTCATATCAGTTACTTCAAAATGTCCACCTTGCCAGCTACTTAACTTACATGTAATAAAAAAAAAAATGGCATTGTGTCCTGAACACTGCGTTTTCTGCCATTCATTCGTCTGGTCTCTTACTATAAGGGCTCCTGTAATCTTCGAATTCCAAGTTGGCAGTGCTTCTGTTTGGAAAATATAATAATTATTTGTATTAGCTCAGGTAGGTTGAGATGGACTAAAAGACTTCATTTCTCCCCACTGGCAAATCTTCACCTATTTATCTGACTGATCAGGAACTGTCACTTCAAATATGTTTTTAATCTCTTTTGAAGCATTAAGTTTGACATCTGTCACCCTCGAGAACCTTCCTATGATGGGATTTCACTAATAATTCCTACCTGTCGGTCTATGCCTACCTATCCATCCAGCTCTCTATCTGTCTGTATCGTTAATTGCTCTAAAATGTCTTCTGTGACTTTGTTCTTCGGGCAGTTTTGAGGGAAAAAAGCAGCTACAAGATTTACTCCTACTGTGATTTGTGGTCTCCACCTGGGTCATGATCTCAGGGTGGCGGTGAGATCAGCCCCGCATAAGCCTCCACACCCTCTCTCCCTCTGCTGCCGCCGCCATCCACTTGCACACACACACTCTCTCAAAAAACGCCAACCACCTGGGGGTGGATGTGGTAGAGTTACGAGGCATCCTTTGAGCTGTGTCTGGGAAATGCCCTTTCCCCCCAGCATTCTGGAAGAGAGAACAGTACTCTCATTTAGAATCCACCCAGTAGTTAGTCTTGATTCCCACATAGAACCTACAGGAATAAGATATGGGAATTCTATAATTAGATCAATTGCTTGCCTCATTGTGTTTCTTCTTTCCTGTTTTATGAAAACTGGCTAGATGATCAAAGGCCTTGTGATAGCTAGAGTTCTCCCTTCTCAGGGAGCAACCCTATGAGAAAATTGGAAAGCATTTCATTCAAACCCAGTGGCTTTATATTCATGATTTGTATTCTTCTGTCAAAAGTTTCATCCTGGAAATGCCTGTGAGGCTCGGTTGGTTAAGCAGTGGACTCCTGGTTTCAGCTCTGGTCACGATATTGTGTTGGGGTCATGGGCTCAAACCCCGCCACCCCCGCCCACCCACTGTCAAGCTCCACACTCAGCGGGGAATCTGCTTGAGATTCTCTTTCCCTCTCCCTCTGCACCCTGCACCCCCACACTTGCTCTCTCTAAAATAAATAGATAAACCCTTCTCAAAAAATGCCTGATCCTCTGAACCCAACTAATGGTGGGAGGAGACAAAGTTGTGATTTCCTGCTTAATCACTGGTGGTAAACAAAAAAAGACTTTGTTGTTCAGCCTGTGAAGTTTTCACTAGGGTGATTTTCAGGAGTAAGTGTTTCACTGTTCCTTTGGTGAAGGTGACTTTCTAATACTCATTTTCATAATTTTCCATAGTATATTTTCTAAAAATAATGATAATGCCATTTATTGAGCCCCTACATTGGGTCAGGGATGTGTTGGTATTATTTGCACAAAACTATCATCACAACTCTCCAAGGAAAGTATTATTTTAAGGATGAGGAAACAGGTTCAGAGAGGTTAAGTAAGTCATTCAGTGCAGCACAGCTAACAAGTTGCCCAGCCACGACAGGAAATTGGGTCTCTCTAACTTCAAGGCCTCTCTCACCAACCAATTTACTCCACATCATCTTTTTATCATGTACTTTATGTACTCCTTAGTTTACTTATTGTGTTCTTTTATCATGTACTTTGATGCATTCTAAGAGTACTTTTCTGAAGAAATCATTGTATAGTAGATAGAAAAGGGGCTCATATCTTTAAATCCTACAATGGAGTCTTTTATCAGCATTTCCAAAGAGAAGATCTCAGTCAGGATTTGGGTTGTAGATACATAAGAAACAATCCAGTTTAACTCCCAGAGTCTTGTCAAGCCGTTCTCTACATGTGGATGACTCTGAGTCTGGAAATAATAGACCGCAGCCCCTCTAGTCTCCATCCAATTTGGACTTCTGCAGATTTCTGCAGTGCAGCTAGCTCAAGGAATGTAAAATCTAGTTTATTTAATGACTTGAAATCACTTCTTGAATACCTACTATGAATAAAACCCTGTGCTAGGTACTTTGTAGATAGACCCCTCCCCTCCCTCAAGGGTGTTCACAATGTAATGTGGGAGACCATACATTCACTTAGTACAAACCCAGAGAGCGTGAATGGGAGGTCAGGTAGTTGACAGGTAGTCACGATGGTGTCCAGTAACGCCATCACGAAGACCCAAGTTATGAATTAGTGCGCTTGAGAGGGTCCTTAGTTAAGATTAGACCATATACAGGCACCAAATAAATACAGGTAATAAAGTAGATCATATCTGAGTCCATTCTGGGTGGGTATCTTGGAAGCGATCTGTGATTCTTTACTAGTGAAACCAGAAGAGGTCACAAGGAAATAGAAGCGGAAGGAACTTAAAGGTAATCTTGTAAGCTTCCACATTCACGGGCAAAACAATATTTCTTCTTAACATCCAAATGAAAGGAAAAAAATAAACAAAAAAGAAAATGGCCAACTTGAGAGGAACTGAGAGAAGAGATGGCAATACAGTTTTTATTTCCATTAGCTCTCATACCTAAGGTTTCTAAAGTGCTTTACAAAATATTATGTCTCACAATACTTTTATGAGGGAGGCAAGTGTTGTTATCTCCATATAAAGGTGGGGGGAAAGAGGCACAGGGGTTTGCTTCTTTTATGCCAAGTGAGGCCAAATATTTTGTGGAGTATTTGAAATGAGACTTGAAAACAGAGAAGCAAAGAGAGAGAAGGCTGGAAGAATTTGTAATTGAGGGGCATAATTTCCTACCACATAAGTGTCTAGAGAACGCTAATATAGTGAATTTTCATTTCCAGTGAAGTGGAATGAAAGCCTTGAATTGCTTCAATGCACCACATCGTGCAAATAGCAATTTCAGTTTCAGAAAATGCTCCACTCATCGTAGAGCTGTTCAGTGAGAACGGTCATGATGAGGATTTCACACATAATTGTCCAAAACATGTTCGAGGTTGTACATTACATATATGTCTATAAATGGAATCCAAATGTTCTCAGGTCTCTGATAAATAAATAAAATTAAAAAAAAAAAGAAGGTAAAAGGGACGCCTGGGTGGCTCAGTTGGTTAAGCAGCTGCCTTCGGCTCAGGTCATGATCCCAGCGTCCTGGGATCGAGTCCCACATCGGGCTCCTTGCTCAGTGGGGAGCCTGCTTCTCCCTCTGCCTCTGCCTGCCATTCTGTCTGCCTGTGCTCATTCTCTCCCCTTCTCTCTCTCTCTGATAAATAAATAAAATTAAATAAAAAAAAAAAAGAAGGCAAATGTTCTCAGGTGAAAGATTACATATTTATGGGTGTAGGCTCTTAAACTGTACTAATGGATATCTAGTATGTTTCATCTCCACTCCGTTGTTTACACAAATATTGTCTTTCCTTCCCCTCCTTGCCTGCATTCTCTTTCATTTTTGGAAATTTCTTTAAGGGGATCTGCCCAGGGAAGACAGATGCCATAGTTCAGTAAGAATAAATATTGCAGTCCTACTTTCTTCTCTATTAAAAAAAAATATATATATATATATATAAGATAAGGGCGCCTGGGTGGATCAGTGGGTTAAAGCCTCTGCCTACGGCTCAGGTCATGATTCCGGGGTCCTGGGATCGAGTCCCACATCGGGCTCTCTGCTCAGTGGGGAGCCTGCTTCCTCCTCTCTCTCTCTGCCTGCCTCTCTGCCTACTTGTGATTTCTGTCAAATAAATAAACAAAATCTTTAAATATATATTTTTATATATATAATCCAAATATATATTATAGATATATTATCCATTCTTTTCATAAAGGGAATCAATATGTATTTATCTAATATTATATATATATATAAATAAAATCTTTAAATATATATATACCTTATATATATTTTTATATATAAAATAAAATAAATATATATAAAATAAAATCTTTAAATATATATACTTTATATATATTTTATATATATCATATATATAAATAATAAATAAATAAGTAAATAAATATTAAAAATATAAAATAAAAGGGGGTGGGATTATGGACATTGGGGAGGGTATGTGATTTGGTGAGTGCTGTGAAGTGTGTAAACCTGGTGATTCACAGACCTGTACCCCTGGGGATAAAAATATATGTTTATAAAAAATAAAAAATTAAAAAAAAAATAAATGGTGCTGGGAAATTTGGACAGCCACATGCAGAAAAATGAAATTGGACCATTTCCTTACACCACACACAAAAATAGACTCAAAATGGATGAAGGACCTCAATGTACGAAAGGAATCCATCAAAATCCTTGAGGAGAACACGGGCAGCAACCTCTTCGACCTCTGCCGCAGCAACATCTTCCTAGGAACAACGCAAAAGGCAAGGGAAGCAAGGGCAAAAATGAACTATTGGGATTTCATCAAGATCAAAAGCTTTTGCACAGCAAAGGAAACAGTTAACAAAATCAAAAGACAACTGACAGAATGGGAGAAGATATTTGCAAACGACATATCAGATAAAGGACTAGTGTCCAGAATCTATAAAGAACTTAGCAAACTCAACACCCAAAGAACAAATAATCCAATCAAGAAATGGGGAGAAGACATGAACAGACATTTCTGCAAAGAAGACATCCAGATGGCCAACAGACACATGAAAAAGTGCTCCATATCACTCGGCATCAGGGAAATACAAATCAAAACCACAATGAGATATCACCTCACACCAGTCAGAATGGCTAAAATCAACAAGTCAGGAAATGACAGATGCTGGCGAGGATGCGGAGAAAGGGGAACCCTCCTACACTGTTGGTGGGAATGCAAGCTGGTGCAGCCACTCTGGAAAACAGCATGGAGGTTCCTCAAAATGTTGAAAATAGAACTGCCCTATGACCCAGCAATTGCACTATTGGGTATTTACCCTAAAGATACAAATGTAGTGATCCAAAGGGACACATGCACCCGAATGTTTATAGCAGCAATGTCCACAATAGCCAAACTATGGAAAGAACCTAGATGTCCATCAACAGATGAATGGATCAAGAAGATGTGGTATATATACACAATGGAATACTATGCAGCCATCAAAAGAAATGAAATCTTGCCATTTGCAACAACATGGATGGAACTAGAGCGTATCATGCTTAGCGAAATAAGTCAAGCAGAGAAAGACAACTATCATATGATCTCCCTGATATGAGGAAGTGGTGATGCAACATGGAGGCTTAAGTGGGTAGAAGAATCAATGAAACAAGATGGGATTGGGAGGGAGACAAACCATAAGTGACTCTTAATCTCACAACAAACTGAGGGTTGCCGGGGGGAGGGGGTTTGGGAGAAGGGGGTGGGATTATGGACATTGGGGAGGGTATGTGATTTGGTGAGTGCTGTGAAGTGTGTAAACCTGGTGATTCACAGACCTGTACCCCTGGGGATAA